>NC_135174.1:2010532-2128032 GCF_041146795.1 Maylandia zebra | reverse complement strand
AGAGGCATGTGTTGACTTTTACAGAGACAAGCAGAGTGTCTGCCCTGTGCCAGGTGAGTTTTTACAAATCAGCAAACAAAATCGTTAATCAAAGCCAGAAACACAAGACACAGGAATAACTACTTGGCAGGAACGCTCAGAGGTAATATGATGAGAAGAACCTGGCAGAGACCCAGAGTCACAGCTGAGCTTACATCCACAGCCCCCTGATGAGCAGACGACTCGGAGGGTGCAGGTGAGGCAAGACCCGCCCACCGATCCACCTGCAGGGGAAAGTACACCCTGACATATACTAATGAGCATTACTGCTGAAGATGTTTAATGCTTGTCATGATCCTGGGTGTGTGAGCTAGCATTTTGGAGTTTTCTCATTTTACGTTCTTTTTCTGTTATTTAATGCTTCTGTCTGATTCTTAGTTTGTTGTAGTGTTTGCAGAGGAAAAAGACCCACTTGCTTTGTGCTCCTGTGGTCTGAGTTTTCCTGTGGTCACCTGGTTCACGCAGTACAGTTGTTCTTTGGGTTTTCCATCTTTTCCTGGGGTTTAGGTCCTAAATTGCAGGTCACACAGCAGACTGTGACAAGGCTCCGCTTATTTTAAACATTTCACACTTTTTTTACAGCTCATTGAACTTTGCACGTCAAGTCAACAAAGGGATTTCTCAAACACACGAACATATGAACTGTGATGTGATACAAAGTGTAAGATATTTAAAGTGCTGCGTTGTTTTCACTCGACATGATTTGTGACTCTTCCTTGCCTCAGTTGTAACTTTGTCACCTTCATTATGCAACAGTTAGGTGCACTTAGGCACCACCAAGACACGTAGCTGTGTACGTGCACTCTGAGCACAAGAAAAACAAAACATGAGCAGAGTGATCTGCAAGGGAGAAACATTCCCAGCCTGAAACACTGTTACTAGTTCAGTGCGCTCCTGTTAATGGCCTATAAGATTACAGAGAATAGTGTGAATAATATGATTCCTGATGAACAAGACGTTGGAGATGCTGGGGAGGAAAAACACGAGGCAGACATCTAACAGGTTGGCATCGGTCAGGAAAGGGCACAGGGATGTTTGTGTCCAGCATAAAGAACACAACAGGGAATTGAAATATATCTTCACCGTCTCAAAAGCCCGTTTTGCATACATCTCCATTTTTTCAATTAGATCCTCCAAATATTAAAATTGTAAATATACAGTCTTTAAATGTTGTTATTTTGTTGTAGCGCTGATTTCTGGGTCATTCCTTATATTCAAACCTCCACACATAATCTTCAAGTCAGTGTCTTTTTCTGTAGCAATTAAGCAACTTTTTTTTTGTCTCGCATAAATTTTATGGCGCTCGCCAAATCAAGAAAAACAAATCACCCTGCACCTGTGTCTTGTCATTAAGGAAGCACAATTATAGCATTTATTGGATTTCAGCGCCACTGGAGGACGAATCAAAAACCACAACAGTGGCATTAAGCAGAACTCGATCCAGCTGTCTTTATGCTCTTTAGCAAGTTTTAATTGGTGGGGAACACGAGAGAGGAGTGAGGCAAAAACATCATTACAGCTGAAAGTACCACAACAGGGTATTGCTGAGATTTAATTACACTAGGCTATTGTTTAATTTGCCTCTCAATGCTTCAATTAAACAAAAAAGGGAATGTGAGGGTTCAGGTTTCAGGCTCATCTGGGCAGGAGAGCAGAGAGTTTCCCCAGTGAAGTTCATATAACATCACACAGTGGAGATCAAATGGATTTGTCATCGTTTGACTAATGACAGGAAAGAGGAATAAACCTGATTAGAAAATCATCAAGAATCCCTCTGTCTCTGCTGATCATCTTTGTGTGTGTTGTGTTTCTGCTGTAGAGAGGCCTCGGAGCCCGTGCTGATGTATTTACTGTTTTATTGAATGGTGCAAATGATGTGATCTGAGGTTGATGGAAGCCAAATATAGCAAAAGCTCTCCCTCTCTTCATAAGAAGGGAATGTAAAGAAACTCCTCAAACCATTTCCCTTATTAGTTTTGTAGTTATTCAATCTCCATTCCCCTTTCTTGTGAATAATACCCTTTAATCTGCATGCAAAGAAACAAATTCACTCAGGGAGTAATAGGAGAGAAACTTTTAGTTCTGTTGTGTGAAAGTGAAATTTCAAGAATCTTGCACTCGGAGTCACTTTGCTCATTTTCTGCTCAGCGCCATCTTGTTTGCTCAGTGAATTTGTTTGGAACAATGGGGCCATCGTTCGTTTGTTTCTGTGCAAGTCAACACCTTTAACTCCCAACTGCTTTAATCACAGCTGTAGATAAGAGTAGTATGTGGTGCAGTGCTGTCACCTCACACCAAACAGATTGTGGGTTTAGATTTGCTGCTACGGTAGAGTCTCTGTTCTCACAGTCCAAAGCAGGTATGTCAGTGATTATAAACTAGTAGATTTACCTGTGGTCAGAGATGTGAAGAAGAGAGACAAGTATACGAGTGATATGTGACAGAAAGATCTAGAAGATGGTAGTGAAGTCAGCATTTTGGACATAAATATTGTTTTTGTAGTGGTTGTATTAAAAAAGACTGAGGATGTTAACATTTTCATTGGGAGTGACCGGGTTAGGCAGCATTGAGCACGTTAGAGCGACAGGCTGAGGAGTTTGAGGAAAGAAGGAATAACACAGATGAGGTCATGAGAAGGCTTGGTGAGGATGCCAAGGCTAGGGCGAGTTAGAGGCAGATCATCTGCTGCGCCAAACCCGAGAGCAAGTAGCCAAGAGAAGAACGAGTACTCTGTGTATGTGAGTGCAAAGACAGACATGGGTAACGGTTTAAGTCAGAGTTTGGCCTTGTTAGTCTGCTGCCACATAAAGGACCCATACGGAGGAGACTTTAGGTTTTTCCCGTCTTAATCACCAAACAGATGGTCCTCCAGTTCATGCTTTGACGTTGTGCAGTACCTGTATGCTAAAATGACCACATAACACAGCCTGGCTTTGGGTGATACATGGTAGACAGTTACAGAAAGTTGTGCCATAGTTCAAGACTCAGTCTTCTCTTTAAATTGTCGACATCACTGCTTAAGAAGAAGGATTTTAAATTCATACGTTCCAGGAAACTCTCAGACGAGCTTCACAGCGACGAGAAACAAATGCATTGGCTAGTTTTACATTTTAGCAACATCATGATATAAGTTTAATGTGTTTGTTACATATCCTGATCAAAATGACTGTAAGATGGGGTTCTCTTTCAGATGGGCCTTTAGTTCAAATCTAGCAGGGCATATAGAGACGCGTCTACTGTCAGACGCCACGAGAACTTCATTAATTACATTGAAAAGAATTGTCCAAGCTATTGTCCAAGAGCCAAGGGCAACTCGTGGAGACCTGGAACCAGCAGGTACAGTAGTAATGCATTCAGCCACCATCACCATGCAACACTCCAGTGCTTAAGGAAAAACATGTTGTTGCTGCACAACATTTAAACAAGTCTGTGAAATACTGGGAGAATCTAGTTTGGATGCTATAACACACACCATGTGAGCCCCAAAGGCCTCGCCCCAACAAAGTGGACGTTTCAGCGAGGCAGTGATCCCAAACGCCAATAAAAATGCCAGTCACCTGACCTGAATCCAGCTGAAAATCTGTGGAAAGACCTAAAGCTCACAGAAGGGTCCCACGGAGCATGCAGAAGACTGTTTGTGTGGAGCATGGTCCCTGTCTCTGACCCAGGGTTTGGGGCGTTTACAGGGTTTCGCTTTTTGTTCTTTATTCTGTATTGTTGTCGTTCAGGCTCTTTGTGTCAGTGTTAGTGTTATGTTGCAGTAATCTGTGTATTACCTTTATATCCCATTCTGTTCCCTCAGTCTGTGTTTCAGCTTCTGTGGGTCAAGCCGTGCACGTTGGCCACTTGTGCTTCATCTGTCCCTTTAGTCTTCAGTTAGTGTCGGCTGTGTTTGCATCTGTGGTCTGTTCCCTCATTATTCTCTTTGTGTGTCTGTGGTCTCAGTCTTCCCTGGTGGCTGTGTCCTTCCTTGTGAGTGTTTCCTGTGAAGAATGATCGTTTGGTTTTTTCCTCGCTGGTTTTCCTTGTGAAGAGATCAGCAATAAAACTGTTTCACCTTGTGTTTGTGGAGTCCTGTGTTTGGATTCTACCTGCCAGTCTCACAGTTTCACCGTACAGGAGGCCTCTTCAAACTGACAAGTATTAAATACATTTAAATAACCGTGTTCAGTATTTTCCCCTCATGTGATTTCTCATTATTACACATAACTTTTTCATGACTTACCAACAACATCACTTCCAGCTGCTGAACTCTAAGCACTGTACCATTGGTCAAATATTCTAAATCACAGTTTTGCAAATCTCTGAACACAAATTGCATCATTTAGCACATTTTGTTCACTTGCCTTCAAAATGCAACCCATCCATGACCACTTAGTGTTGTTGCACCTGTTCAAACTCAGTTGTGAGAATAATCCGATCGTGTGTCGTGTGCCCTCGAGCTCTGCGCTCATTTTCTGCGTTCCTCAGATGGAGATCGGCAGGAACGACGCTAAGAGGCGGCCTGGGCAGCACCTGACAGACGAGCACTTTGTATTACAGAAACAAAGATTTCTTTTCCAACTTTTTCTGTGTGCAGTGAGTTGTTTCCTATTATTCTAACATTGCATGGCTGGACTTATTCTACATACTTTATAAAACAGGTATATACAACATATACATATCATACAGTAAATGTTATTTCAGACAAAAAACAAACATGACATTTTATAGCTGTGTGTGTTTGTTTGGCTTCTCGAGTCATTTTAACCATTTATAATCCACATCATGCAGAGGGATAAGAAAATAACTTTGTCAGGTTTAAATTCAAGTTGAGGAGCACCAAAAAATCCCATGCCAGTCCCACTGATGAAGCTGAGTTACTCAGTAAGGAGCAGAGCTAAAGGTGGAAATGTTTACCTGCTATAACTCCGACCAAAATGAGTGCAATGCTCAAGAACACACCGGCGAGCAGCAGGACGGAGACAACGGTGTCATTTCTGCAGGAGCTTCGCTCATAAAGATCAAACTGCAGATGAAAAATGCGGTGTGTGGGTGCTCTGTAATCACAGCACATTTTCAGTAACGTGGTGATGTTACATGTTACATGTACTAAGCTGTAATAGTAATAGTACATAATTTCCTCAGCGAGTAATAAAGTCTTCTGATTCTAATTACATTAAAGCTACCCTTATGCTGCGACTTGTGTTACTCTGGTTCTTCAGCTGTCGGTGCCCTGGGTGAATAGAAAGAAGGGAACATGCTTTTTCTCGTCCTGCACACTTGCACTATAACAGTCTGATTTCAGTTCGTGTCCATGGAAAACAGCGCACACGATGTGTCCTTTGGTTACGTGATGCACCAGTGCGGGCAGCAGTGAATATGGCTGTCTGTCAGCAACCCTTGGCTTAACCTTTAAATGCATTGGGTGCTCTTACACATGATGTTTCAGTGTGTAGGGTTAATGTTGTCAAAGGCGTATTTTAGCCCAAACCATTAATACCATTACAGGCTAACAGCAGGTTCACAGCTGGTTTATAGTTTTACTTGTTTTAACATGTTTACTCTAAATATCAGTGGAAACTTTACAGCAACCCTCAAGACACAAACCACGCATTAACCATTTAGTAAGCTTAGAATTTAAATATCAGTCTATTAAGTAAATTAAGGCCACGTATGTAAATATATGAATTGAATTACATTCAAATGTACGATTGTTTGATTTTCTTGTTTTTTATTTAAATTTTACACAGTTTCTTACAAACACTAAGCAGGTAGAAAGCAGTCAGAGATGGTTCAGTGTTAGGTAAAATCCTCCCAGAGAGCCAAGACTGCATCAGTGCCACGTCCTCTGAACTCACACAGGTTTGTTTTTTATTCTCTAAGCAGATTCATTATATGACTTGTTGGTGTCAACGGTTATTAAAAAGGCGAGTTTGCACCAAGAGCTTTTTAGGATTTTCAGAAATTACACTTGTCAGGCTGTGATGTTTCACTGAAAAGCCTAAAAGGCCCTGTATATGAAATTATATGTATATGTGTATGTATATATACAGTGCTTTCAATTGTCTTGTTTACTGTCACCATCAGCTTTCATTTTGTGTGTCATAATGTAACACTCTTTGTAGACAGACATGAAAAGGACTGTAGTTAATGTAGCCTAGTCCGCAGTGTTAATTGTTATTATTATGTTATTACTATGTTATTACATCATCTCTGGTGCTGGATTGTGAGCAGTCCACTAATAGATTGGCAGTGTGTGCGCTGTCCCTCCTACAGTCCTGTCCTGCCTTCCTCATGTATCTACCACACTGTTGAAACTGTGCTTGGAGACACAGAAAACCTTCTTGCAAACTGCACCTCTGAACGTGCCATCCTGATAGACTTCCTGTGAAGCGTTTCACAGTGAACCTAAACGTTGTCAAGCGCACCAAGACTGAAACGTAACTCTGCTGTTTAAACGTATCCAAACATCTTTAGGTCTGAAGCACCAGGGAAACATGCTCTGTGTGAGGGAACCCTTCATTTGATCACTGGCAGTTTTGATTTTAACTCTGTTATTTATGGCTCATTAAAATCAGAGCATGTTTGTTTTCACAACAAACTGGTTAAAGTTTTCTGTTTCTGTCTATTTGTTAACAGAATTAAAAGTTGAGGCACAGAAAGTAAGTGTGTCTTTACCGTTTCAGATTTGTCATTGCAAAATGAATCTCGTCGTTCTCTAAATTATGTCATTATATAAAAAGATAAAGTCTCTCAGCTGCAGCAGTGTTATAGCATTACCACACAAAATAAAGCCCCTCCATCAGGATGCACTTGATAAGCTCTGTGTTTGTCATTATATTGTAATTATAACAGTGAGTGACTTTGGTTTAATGAATCAGATTATTACATTATTATTACACTTATTGAATTTTCACATGAAATAGAAAATAAAGCCAAACTAATAACAGCACTGATTAATTATATTAGAACAGCTGACCATGTTATTAGGTCATTTTATTGTTTTTACACATGTAACTACATTTTATTTCATATAGAAAAAATATGTTAAAACACATTAGATTTTATGTCAGTTAAAAACAACTAGGGTATTTTCATTTACTATTTATCATTTTACTATTTATTTGTATTAACTTTTACATTATTCATTATTACGTAAACTTTTTGTTTTTAGATCATGGAGAAAATTCTTTATTTTTATGGGATGGTACATTTCCAGTATAATTCTGGTGGCCCATGTGCCAGAATATTACAGGTTTTTGCAGTGTGGCGCATCAATGTGGGAGGGACTACGAGGCTGATTCTAAACATTTTAACGTCTATTATTCTCCAATGAGGAAAACATTCAGAATTCCCAGGAGTGGACATTCCAGTAAATTTATCCAAAGATCAGACGGCAATGATCAGAGAAACTGCAAAATCACAAGAGGTCTCAGACTCAACAGACTTCAGTTAGCATGCCACATGTTTAAGTTCTGACTGAACAGGTATGATGTGTTTGGAAGGCCTGCCACTTCTCTCTACAAAGCACAAAGTTGCATTTGAACAAAGGACCAAACGTCTGCAACGATGTTGTTTGGACAGCTCACACCAAAGTTTGTCCGTGATGCACGGCTGCATGTTTGGAGGAAACCAAACAGCACGTCAGCAGAAACACCTTAAACCAATACCGTGCACACAGATGATGATTTGGACTTGTTTTGCAGCACCTGGGCACCATGCAGTCGCTGAGTCAATCATGAACTCCTCTGCAAAGCACTTAAGAGGAAAATATAAAGACATGGCTCTGTGAGCTGCAGCGTGGCTGAAACTGCATCATGTAATAGGATGTAAATCCCAGGCACACAAATCTACAAGAGAATGTCTAAAGAAAAGAAAAGCAACAAGGTGCAATGGCCCAGTCAGCCCAGTTGAAATGTGGTGGTGGGTCGTCAGCAGAGCAGTGGAAAAACAAATTGTGACAACAAGCATCTTGATGGAACGAGTCTAAAAGCTCAGCATAATGCTTCTCATCTGCCTCCCTGCTTCCTCTGTCACAGCCAGCCGCTGACTGAGTTCCTGCTATAGCAGAAAACTACAAACCAGGCTATTATGGCTGACATGTTGTCATCACTGTCTTGTCCTGTCCGGACAAACAAAGACGGATGTGGCTGAAGGGCTCAGTGGTGTCGAGACACCAGCAGTGTCCTGTCTCTCTCAGCAGGGCCTCAGGATGCAGCAGAAGAGCAGGAGCTACATTCAGTCCTATTCACAGCCTGTTAATGTTCAACCACAGACAGGAACTGATGCAGTGTTTCTGCCGGGGAACGATACTGTACCCGTTTCATTTGTGTGCTCATCACTGGGTAATCCGAGTGGACAGAAGATCTGAACAGGATCAGTGTTTTATTCTATTTGACAAACACAAATCAAAATCTGGTGTTTCTGTGTTCACAATTCATCACTTTGGCCAAAAACCAAAGCGCGACAGTCTCATACACACTGGCAATATAGAGCATCCAGAGCAGGTCGGACAGGCTCCTGTCTCCTCACAGAATCCTGGTAGTTTATTTAATCAACTGAAGTCTGATCTGTTTACTAAAGTCATCATTTATTTTCAAGTTTAACAGGAAATTTTACAAAAACTATTGAGACCATTATGATTACTAATGAAATGATAACTTTATGGTACCGGACCAAATCGCTAGATATCATTATGCATCAATAGAATTTTATGAACCAGGAAATAATGAATAAAATAGGCTGTAATCACGAGCAGCTAATTGTTTTGATTTTTCAGGCACAAGTGAAAAACCCTCTGCCTCCTGTTTAAAGAGCCCACCGAAACATTAAAGCTTTTCTGACAAAGTCAGCATCATACTGTAATACAAAGATAATCCTTTGGTACTAAACCTGTGAAACAGAAGCCATGAACCGTCTGTAATGAAGGTCAGGAAGCTCTCTGCAGGTGAAAGAATGATTACGAGGTTTACATACATGCTGAAAAAAATGTGTCACGGGTCTCATAAACTAAACCGACACAGCACATTTTCTGCACATGTCGTGCACTCTTTTAATGTGCCGGTGCTACGCTACAAAACTGCAGGTATCCATCTCCAAGGTGATGGTCAGTACACCCAGCCTCCGCACGGCCGGTAGCTCCATACGATCTGTCAGCCCCGACTGCTCCTTCTTTCTTCTGTCGGAGGTGATTTGTCCATCGTGTAGAACCAGATACCATTTCTGATGATATTTAGATATCGATGATTTACAGAGAACAGTTCACGTCTGCAGTTACGTAGACTGTCGTGTTATTACTGTCGGCTTGAGCAAGAGCTGGATCTCATTGCTCTGTTTAGTTTTGGAGTTTAGTTTCTTTGTGGCTCTGATGATAGTGTTGATCACTAAAAGCTTAATGTATTTACTGTGTGCGTGTGTGTGTGTGTGTGTGTGTGTGTGTGTGTGTGTGTGTGTGTGTGTGTGTGTCCAGACAGTCACCAGTGTACTCTTTTACCCCCTGCTGTTTCTTTTGTCCCCAGCCCCTCAGGACTGCTATTCCCAGGCTTTACATAAGTAAATTCAGACATCTCATTTCTCTGTGTCAAAGAAACTCTGTCAGTTTAACTTTTGTTCTGCTTTTAATCATTTAAACTATCTTCCTGAGCTCAGCTGACGTGTGCTGTGATTTTCCAGGATTTTTGCCCACAGTTGATCCAAAGTAATGTGTAAGACTGATTAAAGAACCAGCAGTATGTCTGCCTGCAGTTATCTGATATTTGTTTACCTCCTTAAGTGTAGAAAGAGCGCCATCAGTGCGCCATCACATGTACAATGCCACAACTCATCCATCTTCCCGTGTCTTTGTGTATTTGACAGGACATGACAGGACTGACGACACAGCAGCAGTAATGTCCATGCATGCCTTTAGCTTTCTGCTACAGCGAGAAGTCAGTGAGTGGGTGTGAAGTGATGGGAAAAATAATCTGCATTTTCAAGATGACTTTATCGGAGCTCGTCGTGCTGTGTGTCAGGAGGTAGAGCAGGTGGCTCGATCCTTTGCTGCTCCAGTTCTACGCGTCCAAGAACAAGATACCGAAGCCAGAGTTGGTCACTGGAGACGCCGATAAAATGTGTGTGAAGGTTTAATAAACTGCATGTGTGGATGGGGGAATGAAAGCGCTTTGAGTGCTCGTGCAGAGCAGAAAAGTGCTTACCACAGACAACTTTTGTATGTAATAACATGAATAATGTCCCACTGCATCACACAGTGTGCTGAATTCAATGCAGTGTCCTCCACATTCTACTGCAGATACATGTACAGGTAGAAATGGAGTTCACACTGCTATAAACTCATCACTGCTTTTGTTAGCAGGCTGCATTAGTGTGCTGTCTGTACAGATGCTTGCAAAGAGCTGCAGCTGTGTTAGTGATATAGCTGTTCCTGCCCTGCACACGGTTTGCACACATTTCTATCTGCACAATGGGCAGATAGAAGCTGTCTAATATTTAACTGAGTGAAAACAGGTAATGTTTGAATTCCTCAAAGTCTTCATTAGGCAAAGAGTGAGGCAGACATGTGGCATTTAAGTAAATTACTTTCCGTTTTAAATTCATGTCACATCTGTCAAATCAAGACGATAAAAACAAACAAAGAAACCCACATACAGCTGTCCTGCATGGCCCTGATGCATCCAGCGCACGTTTCAGCAACTGAAAATAATTTGTCACACCATCAGAAATGATTACACCACACATATATACAAAATAGATTTTTAAAAAGTAAAAATGGATGTTCTTTCTACCCTCTGCGAGATTAAGACATGAGCAACTTCATATTGTATCAATTGTAAAACTTTATAATAATGAATGCAAATTATATAAAAGTTTAGTTACTAGTTTTTACTGTTAGACGAGGAAATGATAAGAATAATGTTCACTAATAGATGTGAACCATTTATGATCATTATCTGGATGTTTTTAAGTTAATAATAGTCATTTAACACTCAGACACAAGCGTTTGGCAGGATTCTGATGAAGTTGTGTTTGATCCTGGTTACAAGATGCAGCCGCAGAGCTGAGCGCCACTGCTGTCACTGAAACATCAAACTAAACACTTTGATTTTAACTTGGTAACATTTTTATTCATTTTCCTGACCAGGTTTTTAAAAAGAGGGTGGAGGGGGGACTGCTCAGTCCTTAATATGACACGTTTAACAAATGAATAGCTCTAACAGGGAAGTGCCCTTTGTGGTGAGTGGAATCCCTCCTGGGTGTGCGTGGAAGGTGTGTGGGTGAACTGTGTGGGCTTTCCCCATACAGAAGGCCTCTAAAGACCAACCTACACACTCAGGATCCCGCCTCTCTCCGAGCCATGACATCCAGCTGGAGCCTGTCAGCAAAACAGCCAACGAGGCAGAAACCATAAAAGAAGAGGAGAACAAGGAGAACAAAAGCTGTATGAGAGTGAGAATGCCAAGCAAAAAGAAACGTGCATGATAAGGAAAGTGTGATGCAGACGCACAAAGTGTGTGTCGGTGGGACCATCCTGGTGTGCAGAATAGGACAACTCCTACACTCACATTCCTTTATATTATATGGAAGTCAACAGGAACGACACACACATCCCCGACAGCTGCACGCTGATCGGGAAAAGCAGAAGTACCTGTCGCAGGAAGATACTCGCAGGGGGCGTGAAGCTTCCCCCGAGTGAGAATGCAGCGAGAAACCTGAGGAGCAGCAGCAGAGAGCGTTGTGTTTACTCGTCAGGCCGAGGTGGTCACGGGGCAAGAGCAGCAACGAGACTCGTCCACAGAGGATCGAAGAAATCCCACACACTCTCTTTCATGTTATTAAATGCATATTTCAAATACTGTCAAATTATATATTATACTTCATGTTTCTATTTACTTTACTAGATTCCAGAGTTTCAGGGTTGAACGTTTTCTTTTTGTTTTGTTTTTCAAAAGAAAAACAACAAAGACAACAATAATAAACCATAAAAATCCTCCCTGTGTGTCCTGTGTTTGTGCTCATTGTTCCACTGAACACAACATTAATTAGTGCATGCAGTCCTTTGTATTCTATGACTAGCTTGATGACACTGTAGAATTGCTAACAAATTAGCAGTTGTTTAAGTTAATAAAACCAACAGCATTACTAGCACTAGGATTACTAGTTAGCGCTGTGAGACGATTGTCCAAACTACTGAACTAGCAGACAGATCATATAGACTAGCAGGATGAAATATTAATATTACCCTGAAGAAAGCCAGCTGAGTTACATGAAGATCAAGAAATGAATGCAATAGCTCGTATAATTACCTGGCAGGGTAATTATACAAATTTTGAGCATTTACTGAGACTGAGATGCTTGACTGGAAATGAGGTCAGAAGGATGAGCTTTGTAGTTGCCTTCAAAGAGCTGTGTTTGTCCCAGAGGGAGAGGATAGGTCAGATGGCAGGGTCTGCAGCCTGCCACAGTCTTTATTTAAAATGTGCCGCGAACGAGACGTTGTCTATACATGTAGAAAATGTAATATCTAAATAAATTAAGATGAAATGATCAAAGTGAATCAAAGGAATTGAGACTCATGATTTCTGAACCCTGACCTTGCTGAGACGCTCTGGCTCTCCTCTGCGGTACCATCACAGTGCCCAGTGCACAGCTCCTAGCGCGGGGCTGCTACATCTCTCTGCGCTCTCCTCGCCCGTCTTCTCTTCTTTCATTAGTGCTCCTGTGTTGAGAGGCCACTACAACGGGGCAACAATGACCCCACTGTGTTACCAAGCTTTGTGTGGCATTTTATTCATCTGTACCCCTTCATCTTCCTATCCATGTGACCCCGTTCCCTCTCACACACATCTCGGTATAGTTCCCCTTTCTTCCCCGAGTCCTCCCATCTTTCTCTGCTCTTTTCCTGAATCTCTCTCGCTTCTCTCTTTTTATTCAATGAGGCATTAGTCAATTCACATTTTTCTGTTGTTTGCATGGACGCCTACAGAGTTCCTCTAAGACACTGGCGAGGGCAGAACAGTACAGAGAGCACTGTTCCTTATAGGTCAGGCTGTTATTCTGAACACTAACCTCAATTAACCTTTTTAAAGAATTAAACAGCCTGAACTTGGACTTTTACTGTTTGGCATGTTCTTTGTTTGTTTGAAAGTATTTTAGTTGAGCACACTGAGCACCGAGGCTCCAACAGCCCCGGGTTTGCTGCTGTTTGCAGAATGTAATTACAAATATTGCCAGCACCTTTATGTCCCTGTGTTTTATGTCCCCAATCATATTTTGAAACTTTTAACAACGTTGACATTACGTTGGTGAAACCAACAGTTATTTTCATTGAAAGTTTCTCTTACAAATCATTTTAATAACTGAGGATGAAATCAGTTGGGAAATAAGCCCAAATGAGCATTAAGGCTGAGGTTAGCACATTTTAATAAAATCAGCATTGTTCAGTTTGACCTACACGAGGTGCTTCTACCTCTCCTTTGATATCACATGTGCTGTTGCAGCTGAACAGTGTCTGTTCATTCAATGCGTCACACACCCATTCCTGTTTCTAACAGATTCCAGGCCCAACACAAAAAACCTTGCAAACGTGCTTAAACTGACCCCAGGACAGCTTCCTCGTTACTGAGAGACTCTCGTGTGTTATTCAGTCAGAGGAAAAAGGTTGTTTACAGGCCAGAGTGTGGACATGAATATGTTAGTTAGTTCCTTCCTTTCAAAGTGAATCAATAACATTAATGAAGGATGAAGAGATTCATCATGCTGTATTTCTTTATTGGCGTTCAGCTGTAGAAGCAGGAGAGACGTACAAACTATGTGGATACAGCTCCACCTAGTGGTAGCACCTAAACACAGTCCACCAAAATAAAAGCACCTCAGACAGACAGACAGGGACCCTTACTGGATGCTACTTAAAGTGACCTGACACCTTTGTGTGTTGTTTGATGTGTTGATATTCTGCAAATCAATTTCCCAAATACGGACTATTATTGAACGTAAAGGATTTAAATTGTAGTTGCATTTAGAGCAGACAGTAATACATGTTTGGATGAACTCAGTATTGGAAAATGATCTTTTGAAACTACACAGACCGACTGTTTACATATTACAGCAGTCTCCAACAAGTCTGAAAATGTGCCTCATGGGATCACAGATTAATGTCGTAAACCAGTGAGTGGCAACGGTTCTTAAACACAATGAATATAAACAATGATTGACATTTATAATGAAATTATGGAAGAAACATAGGTGATCTACGAGTAACCAAAGCAGTAGAGGCTGAGATATTCTGAGTAAGATTCAGACGCACTGATAGGTTTGTAGCTTGAACCCATCCGCTGGAACGTTGAAGACAATATAATTACACTGCAAAGCAAGACACAAGTAGGCAAGCTTCTTCATGTTTCTCGTGCACGGGAGAGAACCGGACAGGCACCGTTCCTTCGCTTGACCCCAGTTGCTCTCGTCCGTTCTCCCGTACCACTGTTCTTTTATTGAGGTTACATGAATATGCATAAGTTCATTAACATATGACGTCTACATACACACAAAGAGTACCTTGTGTGTGTGTGTGTGTGTGTGTGTATGTGTGTGTGTGTGTGTGTGTGTGTGCGTGTGTGTGTGTGTGTGTGTGGACTGCTGATCAAAGGGTCAAACATCCTTGGTCAGGAAGAGGGTAGCCTCCCCCTCACCCTAGATGGTTCATCCTAGATAACACGGTGAGGAAGTCCTGCAGTTCATCTAAACAAAGAGCACTTAGACTCGAACAGACGCAACTACGTTAATCCTACCATAAAACAATAAGACACGGTATGACCTCTCATGCTCCCAAAGTGCTGTCTAATACACACAAAGTTTGCAGACTATCAAGGATCAAAACCTCTACCAATCTACAACTAATTACAAAACTCTAAGCATATAGAAGTAAATATTTCTAATCATAAATGACAATCAACAATACAAATCTAACACGCACTAAATCTGATTTCTGACCCTGCTCAGTAAACGTGTTCTGCCTGTTTGTCAGCCATGTGACTGTAGTCACCTGACTTATGCAGTCACCTGTTCCTCACTCCCCCGCTGCTCAGCAGTGTATGTTATAAGGCTCTTCCCATAACCAGACCCTTGTTATGGATCTGCATTATCAGGCTTCATACTTTAGGCTGATTTTCCTGATCAAATCCCGACTGCTGTCACGTTCTAATGTATCATTGAGTTGTTACTGGAAGAAGCCAAACAAACAAAGTCAGAACGTTAAACTGCCCATAAATCGTATTCCATTGCACTGATGTACAAGCCTCCACAAACAGCTGCGGTCGATGAATTTTATGAGGGGAGAATATATACAACAATCCTGTTACTCTAAACACTAAAGCATGTCTCATCTGAGCAAAGCAGATTCTTGCACTGCACGGTGATGATGGTGGCGGGTGACTATTGCCGTGCAAAGCACAGCATAACTCAAAGTGAATGACTGTGGAGAAAAGTCTTTCACAACATTTAGCCAAGTCAGAAACTACAGTTAGGAAACACCTTGATTCTAGATGTACAATCCTGTTTCCAACAACATGCAAACCACTCGTTGTGCTCAAGGAACAGAGGCCAGATTAGACTCTGACCACGTGATGGACACAGCTTTATGGCTGCTCGTGTTCAATGATGAGTGCTGACAGCATTAGGATGGATTTTAATGTAAATATTTTGCAGCATTTTACACATCTGCTGTGTCAAAAAACACAAATCAATCATACATGAATTAACAACATTATCAGATGATATTATCAGAACAGCTCCAGCCTTTTGCCTGAACCAGATTCTGGTTCAGGCAAAACACACAAACTTAAAGTGTCTGCAGCAAAGAAGGAACACATCTCAGAGAGGCTCTGATCTGCTGAAACAGTGCAAAATCAGAACATTACAAATGGCACGTGACTACAGCGAGGACCGACAACAACAGCCTGATAAAACAAATCACCATGATACTCTGTTTCACCTTTATCTTATTTTGACAAAAGACAAAATCTGAAAAGTAGCTGAAAGAACAAGACGTTGTTGTAACGCAGGATCTAATCATCAGTGATTAACTCTGGCTCGAGTTTGTCTCTTTGCTCTCTTCTCCTTCAGCCGCCGGGCCGGAGGGGCCTGGTTCTGCCTGCTCAGAGGGGTTTCTGTCTATTACTGTCATATCGTTTTTACATCACAATATAAAACACTCTGAGGCAACTGCTGTTGTAGATTGGCACTATGTAAATACAACTGAATTCAACTGAAGTGAATCTGAGACCAGTCTTTGCTTAAAGGAGACCTCATTTCATCTCCCCTCTTCGTGCGTGTCTACAAGACTAAACTGTTTGTTCACATTTAATGAGGACAGGCTTCAACTAAGGAGGTAAAATTAACTCCACTGAGCAAAAGGCTGTGAAATTGTACTACTTTTCAGTTTTAAAGTTCACTTTAAAATTAAGGGCAGTTTCTTTAACCCTCTATTAGTGATTGGACCCCAAGTCTAGCCCTATATTCTAGAGAACGTGTTAGTTTGTTTTTGGTGAGTGGTTTGTTCCCTGATACTCAGCAGAACATTTTCTAAACCACAGAAATATCCGGACTGTCTCCGGTTAGAGTTTAAAGTTGGGGCTGTCATGGATTAAACTTGGGCCTCAGTGGGCTTACTGTGATCATGCAAAGCTGCTGTAGTGGAGTCCCAGAAAGAAAAAGAGTTGTAAAGTACACGATAGAGCCCCTTTTGATTTTTGATTCAAGCCAGCTAATTAAAAGGATTAAACATCCTGTTTGTTGACGCTCGATCATAAACCGTTTATGATCAGTCAGGCTGTTTTAGCTTGTGTCACAGGAAGTTTTCACCCAGACTAAAGGGGGTGAACTTCTGTGCTTGTTGAGCTCCGATCTCAGCCACATACAGAGCCCCAGTTTTCAGGTCTAGGTCTACCAAGTGGGGCTTCACATCATCAGCCAACTGGATCACACTGACCACTCTGCACTGGCCAATCATGCCTACAGGCGGCGCATCCAGCAGTGAAATCTGATTGGTGTTGAGCTGGACAACAACAAAGTACTTTTTGTCTGGGGTAAGGCGCACAGAATAGGGTGCATCTTCAGTAAAGCAGCTCCCCCACGTCCCCAGCCACTCCCCGGTGACAGAATTAAAAACCTGGATCCTCTTGTTTCCTCTGTCAGCCACCCACACCCTCTGGGCCGTGTCCACGGTCACGCTGTGTGGGATGTAGAACTGAGCTAGGCCTTGTCCTTTCTCTCCATGCATCCACATCACCTTCTGCTCTTTGGACAGCTTAATGAGGCGGTTGTTCATCCCTCCATCACCGTCCACAATATAAATTTCCCCAGAGTCGTGGACAAATATCTCGGCGGGCTGATCAAACTGCAGGGGGTCCAGTCCAGAACCTGCTTTTCCTGGCGTTCCAAGCACCTGAGACGAACAAATCGAGAATCAACAGGATGTTTTCTATTCCTAGAATCACACTAGATACTTCAGAAACAGCTTTACTTAGCACCAAATCACCTGTAGCAACTTTCCTGATGGCGTGTAACGTTTGATGCAGTGACCATACGGGCCGTTCCCCACATCTGTGATCCACACGGTGGGGTTCGATGAAGCTGCATCTGCTAGAAATATTCCATGAGGCTTCTCCAGGGTGGTTGTATTCCAGGACATGAGGTAATCTCCGTCTGTAGTGAACACCAGCACCTTCGGGGCGTTGTCACCTAAAGGAAAGTAAATGCAAGCACAGTGACATATATGCTGCACTGCATCAGACTCCACATGCAGCCAGCATTTAACAAAGCTTGGTGTCCTTTAGTTTTAGTCCCTGCTGAGGACGTATGGCTGTAAAAGGTCAATGATGTGAGCTGGTGTTTGTCCATGAGGAGCTCTACAAGTCAGCTTGATGCAGCGACTCTCTTACTAACAAGATCTGCATGTGAACTGTATGATGCTGTGCATGTGTGAGAGAGGGAGAGGTCGCAGCGGTGTGGGATAAGCTGAAAGATGTGCTGACATGCTGGGTTAAATGGACTGAGAGCTGACATGTGCTTCATTTAAAGGAGGAGAAGAGAAATAACTGCTGATTATTACACGACTGACTCCTGACCACAAAACTGTGACACTGCAGAATTTGTTTGTCCACAAACTGATGCACTTGTTAAACAGAGAACTGCAGCACAATGTCAAACCCCTCGTGTGTACTGACGTTTTGTAATTTTCTGAGTGATTTTTTCTTTTTTAAAATCATCTTCTTCTTTCGGTGTATCTACTCAGATTACAGATACCTTGATAATACATTCACAGATTCAAAACTGCGCTGTATCATGTACTAAATACCACACACAGATGTCCCTCCACACCACAGCTGACCAGCCTTCGGCCGATGGTGATTTTTCGTTTTTACGGGCCAAGGTTTTTTGGTTTTTGCTTATTTTGTAATGGCATAAACAATGAAAGGTGGTTGATTGGACAATGTGCCATGATCAATTCTGAAATGGACCAATTACAGCCGAGGAGGTCAGATGCACCCGCCCCCTTGTCTTATCACAGATACACAGAAGAAAATAGTATTGATTTGTCCCAGACTTCAGCTACAAAGCTGGAGTTATTCTGTGTCTTTGCTGCACAGCTGCCTCTTCTCTTATCTCCCCCTCCCTCTCCTGTTGCTACTTCAATCATGAAACTGATCAATGATCAGCTGATCGGCTTTTCTCTCGTGTTTATTTATCGCCCACTCTGTGCCAGAAAGATGAAACCAGCAGATGTTGCGCTAAACAACAGCAGCACGTTTAAGCTTGATCAGCTGTTGTTAGAATTTATTTAATATTAATTTCTAGTATCAGCTGATGTTTGCTGGAGCCACAGCTGTAAAGCTGCTGGTCATGATATGGTTTGGTTATCTGGTGAGAGGGAAACATGAAGATGAAACCAGGAGATGTCCTTACTGAACCATCAGAGCTGTGATGGAGAAACAGGTTTACCTTTTAGGTGACATGGATGAGTTGAAGTTACGAACTGTTTCTGAGAGACTAATAACACCAGGATCCTTTTCTAAGTAGCTGACAGCTGGCTGTGCAGGTGCGGATCTAGCAAAGTTTTGCTAGGGGGGCAGGTAGGGCATTAACAGGGAGAGGGGGGCACAAAGAAATACTTTTCTGTCTTATTCTTATTTAAAATGTCTCACTTTTAATAAATATTTATCTGAATCTTTAAACTAAAGTGGTCATCTGATGTAACCTGTATAGAAATCATACATATACCAACAAGACTGTACATCACTGTCACTGCAGTGTTTCATTCAAAGGCTTTGTAGCTTTTCCTACAATACCTGGGGGCTCTACTCAAAATGCCTGGGCCCATTTTGTGTCCCAGTCCAGCCCTGCTCCACACTGGGTTGCGTTGGCAACATCTATAAAAGCATCGCTGCCACCTGGTGCCCTTACACTCTGATACAGTGAGCTACTTCATCTGACCTCAGCAGCACTGTTTTACTACCTTTATTATATTTGTTGTGTTTAAATTAACTTCTGTAATGAAGCAGTTTCCAAATGTCGACCTTATCGTAACAGATAACAATTAAGATCATCTTCATCTGCACTGACACACTGATGACGCAGTCACCATTATGATGTTTGACTCTGAAGTACTTTACCAACAGAGTGTGATTACCTCTCTGAGCCACATACACCACCCCAGCATACTGGTTGACTGCCACTCCAAACACGTCTCCGGTGTAGAGCTCCGGGTTCTTGGGCCAGCTCAGATCCAGTTTGTACAGGGGTCTGCCCAGCAGCTGGTAGTCGTGTCTGAGGCTCGAGCCGCCCGGCTGCTGGCTGCTCATGGTCCCGTAAAGCACCATCATGAGCAGGACCAAAGAGGCCATGCTGGAAACTATCAAACACGTATGACTTGTCTTTGTCATCAGCATCAGTGGTTTTGCTGTTGGCGTGTACTTCATTTAACACTCTCGTTTTAAAGCTGCCAGGATGCTGCGTACGTATCCGCGCAGGACGCACAGGCGGAAGTCGGCTTTGCTACACGGGCTACGGAACAAGCAGAACCTTCGTACGATACCTGCTAAGATATTATACGGTTAAAAGCTCGCGATTGTCTTATATATTTGAATCCCACCGACCAAACAGAAAGACACTTCCTCTTCAGCACTAAACGAAAACCAAACAGGCTGTCACGTGAGACAAGCACGCAAAGCATTTCTGTTTATTATGTCGCAATAAAACCGCGTGAAGAAAAAGAAAAGAAAAAACTAGATTCATTCGAGTTCAGAAATAACCACTGAATAAAGATGAATTTAAAAAATAGACCCATGAGATTTAATATATAACGTAGCATAAACAAGCTAACATATGAATATCGTTGAGGTTTTATTTTTACAGAAACATTTCTATTTCCGGTCGCTTGAATCAGCAGCAGGAGGAGGAGGATGCTCGGTGATGCCTGTGTTTCCCTGTCTGGTTTTATGTGTAATGAATGAGCTGTAGTCAGCGGGATTTACAGACAGCGCTAAAGAAATGACCTCTTTTGCGTGTATCTTTATGACTCTGCGTTATTTACATATCTGTGTTACAGCAACAGAAGACCACAGTGGGGCCCCCACAGTGGGGGGCACAACTGTCAGCTAAGAACAGGAAACTGACGCCACACTTCGGACTCACCAAAAAGAAACAGAAGATTGAAAAACACTCAAAAGGCCTCCGCAGTAAACAGATCCGTGGGATGTGCTCGGAAGAGCAGCTCTCACACAAAACTGTGACTCTGTTTGTTGCAAGGAAACCGGGTGTTACTGTATTTGCTGTTACTGTTTAAGACAGGAAAAAACAATACAATTATTATCTAAGGACTACACTGTGAAACAGTAGAAGAATGTTAAATTCCAGAAATACTAACTTTCTGTCAAGGTCTGATGGCTCTTCGTGTATTCACTGTGGAATTCAATGAGTCTTGAAGCCAATGGACAAGAATTTTACAAAATTGTTTCAGAATTGTTAGAAACGCCTAATTTAATATGTATTCAAGAAATATGGTTGAAATGACAGTTTGATTGTGTCAGATATTGGTATACAATCAGGAGTCACAGACAGACTAGAAAGGTGAAGAATAGGACATACATGTGGTATGTCTTATCCCAGAATAGGACATGGTATAATATTATGAATGTAATCAAGGTATGGACAGATAAACATAGTGTGACGATATCATGTCATTGTGTGGTCTATTATCATAATCCTAGCAACACACCGAGAACTGATATACTGAATGACGTTGGTGTCCCCATCAGAGGAAATGTGATGTGGGGAGTCGTAGCAGAACTCGTTCATGTGAATGAAGAGATTGAAAAAGTTCATAAATGATCATGATTGTGTGTATATTAGTAAAGGGCACAAGCTATCCCAATCCCCTCAATCAAACCAAGCAGTTATAGTGTAAATAGTCAATTCAGGTAAAGACCCAACAAATCTGTTAAGCTATAGATCCATGGCATTAAGATCAGGGAGCATAGAGTTGATGATAACAGAGGCTCCTCATCAAATGTGGTGAGGGACTTCTGCAACTCAGAAAACAAGCAGTAAATAGCAAATTGTAAAAGTTGACATTAGAATTCCTGTTTGGTAGGACAAAAGAAGTAAAAATAGGTGCCGACTGTCGTATGATGTGTCGTATATTACTTAACATAAAGAATAATGACGTTTTTGAAAAGACTGAACAAATGTAGGAAAATTGCGTTATGCTAAAGATGGGGCGCACTGGGTAGAAAAATGGAATGTCTCTGAAATAAAATGCAGCCTGCAGGAAAGGAAGTAGAAGACTGTGCAAATAAGTCGGGATTTATCCTATATTTATTTATTTTATCAGTTAAAAAAATCATGTCTTTTTAAAAAAAATACTAAAAATCAGTACATTCATGGTTACAGGTGCACGTGGTGAGATTTCTACATGCTTGTTTGATGAGAAGCTAAACTGGTGTTAAAGAAAGTTAGACACAAGTCTAGTTTCTGCTTTGTGTGTCTCTCAAGTCGAAGTAGACGGGAGGAAAGAAGAGCTTATCTGCCCGTACGTGTATGTGTTCAGGGAATATAAAGGTGGACTTGTTGGCAAAAATGAATTCAGTTTATAGAAAATTAGCACCAAAGGAAAAAATATAATTCATAATCATATGCAGAAGATTTGATATGAATGTTGAGATAGTGGACACACAAATACATCTACAGAGAATCCATTAAGTAGTAAGTAGTTTTGAACAGCATGCAGGGCAGGAACCCAAAGCAGGAGATCATATAGGACTGACCCATACACTACACCCATTAACACCCCGTCTTTACTCTATTATGACAGAAAGTGTTAAAAATGCAATAAGTGCGAGTGGGGAGAGATTTAGTAGCGTGATTGAAAGGATCGTAATCAGAACTTTACATGTTAGAGGAAGCACCACAGATTATGTTATTATTACAGGAGCATCTTTGAACTACAGGATTGAGAATACAGCTCGTTTCCTCTGCTAATCTGTCCACACGCCAGTGCAGGCGGTGATGCTGCTGCATGCTTTACCGACGCCGTTAAAATAATTAACAGAAGAAGAAGAAAGCCGACCCAGCACCACAGTTGACCAATCAAGATGCAAGCTAGCTGTGATGTCACGACGCTGCTGTGGCTGTGCAGCGAGGCGACTCTTGCTTCCTTTACAGTAATTTTCTTGTAATTATTTTATTCGAGCTTTTGAATCTCAGTGCGAATGACAGTCAGTGAGGGACAGAGGCGCGTTTCATGTAGTGTAAGCCGTCGAAGGATCGACTCCATGGAGGTCGTGGACAGCCCGCTCAACCTTGTAAGTTTGATGTTGCAATAAGAGGCTATCTTTACAGCAGCTAGGAGCTAGCGGCTAGCCGCTTTGTTGTTAGCTTTGCTGCTGTTGTGCTGCGACCCATTTGCTTCGTAAGTCAGATGTTGGAGCAGAGACTGGCGTTACTCTCAAGGCGTAAAGTCGGGAAAAACAAGAATATATGGATCTGTTTTACTCGTTAGCAGAGCCATTCAGGCATCACTAGCAACATAGCGCAATGCTTTTATGCCTCATAACACACCGCTGCAGTCCGTTCACGAACAGAGGCTAACCAGCGCTCTGCGCATGGTTTATTTAGTCGGTGACAAATACACAACCGTGGCCGAACAGACCGGCACGGTTGGGTTGCTGTTTACACTCATTGGTGGAGCTACTTCGACTTTCTGAGTTGGAAATCCAATTTATGGGAACGTTTCAGTTACCTCGGAAATCAGAACCAGAGCCGCGTCATCCCCATTCACTCCAACGGAACGTTTCGTTTTTTACAGCAATGGCGGATCATGCAATAGTTAGCAATATACGCTAACCGCACCATAGAGATGCAGAAGTGAAAGAGAAGATGTTTAAAAAATAAAGTGCACCCAGGTCAAATTTACTCGTGGGGCACAAATCATCAGGAGATGTAGGTGCTGTATGTACACAAAGGATATATATCAGGATACTGAAGCAGTGGACAGAGCCTGGTCAGTTTCCTTCGTATGGTTTATGTAGTGAGTCACAAATACAATAGTGGGATTACAGATTAAAATCTTTACCTTCATTGTCACGATCCTTGTTTGTTAACTTAAGGTTCTTGTGGCTTCTCCGACTTTCCAAGTATAAATTGGTTGAGGAGGCGTTCCAGATGAAAACGGCACCTTCTGACGTCAGCTGGATGCTGACTCTGGCCCGCTTGTCAGCATTTAGCAGACACATAGGCCATCCATGTCAGCAATGCACAGTCAGGGTTTTAGATGATTGATCAGGAGCATGTCTGCGACACATGAAACCCTTCTCCATTTGATCTTAATATTTCCTCCTAACTTAGCTACAGCTCTGAAACTCGGTCATCCAGGATTACAGTAGAACTACCAGCTAGTGTAACATGTCAAGAACAAAAAACACAGTAAATCACATAAAATCCAATTTATCGGATCTGAAGACTTAAAGTCTTCAGATTCTATCGGATCATCAGTCTCATTTTCATAGCATTAATGTTCACGTATGACAAGAAGTTTTCTTACAGTAAAGAGGGGAAGCTAGTCTCTGTTTCGTATTTTTGCTTCATATATTATCCCTGGTTTCATTCCACCACCTCTTTAACATTCTCGTAACACATTGCATTCCCTGTCTTACGTTCTTCAGGCTCACCAGCAGTGCAGACAGGCCGACCGTTTGGTAGCTGCTGGGAAGTATGAAGAGGCCATCTCCTGCCATGGAAAAGCAGCAGGTAGTCTCAGTTTCACACACACTCCTTACAGTCCTGCCATGTAGTGCATTGCTCCTCTGTAGATGCTCTGCAGAGCGGAGGTCGTTCACTGAATGTGCTTTGGACTCTTTCTGGACTTGATCTGCTTTTATGCAGAATCAGGAAGTAACCAAACAACGAGTAGAACGTTACAGTGCTGACTCTCCTCACATAAGCAAACTGCATTTCACTTCCTATATACTTTTATGTTGTAGCCATGGTAACATCTTATAAGAAAGCGTCTGAGGAAGGGTGGTGTTGTTGGGTTTGGGTTTTTTTTACTACATCCACTTCACTCCAATCCAGCGCAACAAATACTGTCCCTGTCTTATTGTGATGACCATACATTAAACTGATGTTTAATCCAATATACTGTGTGTGTGTTAGGTGTGTATTCTGTCTCATCTCTCTCTCTCTCTCTCTCACACACACACACACACACACACACACACACACACACACACACACACACACACACACACACACACACTGTCTCACTACCAGATTTTCTGACTGAGGCAATGAAGGCACCCGTGTGTGAGCAGGTGAGACACTCAGTTTTATCTTTTTATCTCTCTGTGTTTGAGCAGTGATGGAGTGAAACATATTCTCTGTCATGTAAACATGCTGATTCAGATTCACACACAGTTCTAACACCACCTGTAGCATGCTGTAGATCATCTAGACCAGCGGTCCCCAACCTCTGGGCCGCGGACCGGTCCGTGAGTCGTTTGGTACCGGGCAGCGAGAGTTGAGGCTCGGGTGTGAAATTTATGGTTTTCAGGGTTTTTATCGTTAACTCTGTTTCCCCGGGTCTTTTCCCGTGTTGTAGTTGTGTCTTATTTTGAAAGAAATATTTACATGTTACCATAGCGACCAGAGAGCATTAAGGGGCAGAGAGGAGGATGTTACTCTCAATGTTGTTGGCGCATTTCAGGAGGACGCTGCTAAAAAAGTTACACAATTACACAGTGAATTCATGTTTATTATTATATTTACCAAATACCAGTTTTTGTCTCGGTCGTGTCATTTTATTTTGTTCTATTTATCCGCGACACCTTGAAGGCCGATGAGTGAAAATATTGTCTGACATTAAACCGGTCTGTGGCCCAAAAAAGGTTGGGGACCGCTGACGTAGACCCCAGAGGAAAACTGAAGCCATGACAACTCAAGTTTGTTTGTTTTTTTTAAAGCAGCAGCTGAAGTTAAGGGTCACTTCCTCTAAAATGTCCATCTTATCATCAAAGAAAAATTTAAGGGGAAAATAAACTTAATGTAATGTTGAACATGTAACATCAGGAAGACAGCGAGACAGTGGGTGAGGTGTAAAAGCAGGAATGACAGACGGAGTTTCAGGCAGGAGTACATCAGTAGCTCTGATGGTCAGTGGTCATGTTGACAGTTGAAGAAGAGCAATGAAAATCAGTAGACGTGAGACAGAATGCATGTGCGAATGAGACGGGTGTAACCGCAGACCCTGTACATCACACTGCTGTGATGTATGGTTTGGAGACAGCAGCACAAACAAAAAGAGTTGAAGATGCTAAGACTTCTCATTAGGCCTGACCAGGACGGACAGGATTAGACATGAGGGTGTCAGAGGGGCAGAGCAGGACCACAGAGCAGATTCAGGGGTGTAGTGACAGAGGTGACCTGCACATGTCTGCTGTAAATAAAAACTACATTGACATGTGGTCTCCGTGGCCTCTTCTTGGTTGGATATGCTGAGGATTTTTTTTATTAGCACTACTACTGTTAATCAGTCTCTGTGCAAATCTCAATAAGTAGTAATCTGTAGTAGTCTTAAAAACAGACAAATCTTAAACGTAGGAAAGTCAGAAGTCACTCACCCACCTGCCTGATCGTCAGAGTTTCAGAGCTGATTGTTTGTGTATGTCTTGTATCAGGAGAGTGATTGTTTGTTCCTTGACTGTAGGCTCGTTTGTCCATGGAGCTGCAGAGGGACAGTCACATTAAACAGCAACGGTTAATCCAAGAGCGCTGGAAGAGAGAAGCTCGGCGAGAGGCGGTTAAGACACGACTTGGTCTAGTGCAGGCTACCGGGCCAGGGTTCTTTTCAAAATCTCCGTCCACGGGCAGCAGCCGGCCCTATGCCTCTCCAGGCGCCTCAGCTGCAGAGCTTGGAAGCGTCGGGGAGAGGGAGTATGACACCTTACTATACCAGCTTCAGACTCGGCAGACTGGAGGAACACAGATTTTAACTCCAGTGTGTTCGGGATCTAAGACCACCAAAGATGACAAAACGCGCCTGGAAGAACAACAGACGACCATTGAGAACTTGCGACTCCTGGTTGACGGCCTGACGAACGAAAACCAGCAGCTGAGAGCCGAGAACGAGCGGCTACGACTGGAAAACATGAGGCTGCACTCGGAGGCAGCCGACTTTGTGGAGCGCTCCGAGCTCTGGGTGCTCCCACAAGCAGGTGGTCCTATGGGAACCGGAGTTGGACAGGGAGGGGAGAGTAAAAGGAAGGGAAAGGAGATCGCAATCCCTCAGCTGCCACCGTTGGAAATGCCAGCTCAGGAAGACCTGTGTCTGGATGACCTGCCTCCTCTGGAGCTGCCAGAGGACATCCAGAATGAACTGCAGGAGCTACTAGACAGGGATAAGCTGTAATAGAACACATCACACACACATACACACACATACATGTGGTTCAACCAGTACGACTTTGAGTTCAGATGCCAAAACGTTATACAGTGAAAGCTACCGGCTCGACCCACGAGGCCTCTGCTCAGGTGGAATCAGACGACAAACGGGAACATCAGAGAGGGAGGAAGTGATAACGCTACTATCACTGGTGCAAGGCAGTCCAAGCCGCAGATAAAGGAAACGTTCACTAATCTGTGAGAACAGCAGCGAGGCTGTGTGTCAGCATGACAGGAATACGGGCAAGGTTCAAGGTTTTCCCAAAACTTTCACTTATGTCTCAGACTTCTACTGTGTTATCACATGACCCAGATCTCATACAGCATTCAACGACAGCTTAGTTCTGTCAGCAGCAGATCAGCTGATGTTTCCCACAGATTTAGACTTTATTTAAGGTGTTGTGGAAGCGGGGGTGTGTGCAAGTGTGTGCATTATTATGAAAGGACACACACAGCTTTCCTACAAGAGTTATGACATAATTCTGTGTATGTGTGCTTTGTGGCTCCAAACTCAGCTGTTCTCAGAATAACTGGTCCTGCGGATGAACTCCGTCCTGGACGTTCTGTTCCAGGTGTTCGGCACCGCAGGCCTGAGCTGGATTTTAAGTGACATGAGAGGTAAAGACTGAGTGTCGATTGTCTGGATGAACTGCTCCTAAAATTCTTTTGTATCCACACAGATGCATTCAGATCATGTGTAACTTAATTATAAGAAAGCATACTGGTGTTAGGGAAAAGCTTGTAATAGACTCATTGATGTTTTTCTGAGCAGATACTTGAAGGCTTATAAAACAAACAAGCCTTCTGATGTTCTTCTTATTCCCCACCAGAAATGTAGAGACACACGGGTTATCAATGTGTCAGTGGGGATCAATAGGAATGAGGGCTGACGCGCACACAGTGTCATCAGCGAGCAGATATGTTGATCTATTCTGAAGAGTTGATACATTAAGGTTTCCAACAAACACCATGTGAATAATGACAGTGTTCTTCAAAGGTCAAAGGGCAGAGTCCATCAGATGCTTCACACAGTTCTTCAAAAACAAGTGTAGTTGTGGGTTGTTGTGTCTCAGGATCTTCATGTCTGTACTGTTTATGATGTTGACGTCATTCATCGTGTCTTGTTGACTCTGCTAACAAACTGTAGTCTGCATTTTATTTCCTGTTTTGAAACCAAGTAATTATTCATTAATGGAAATGTTTAGTCCTGAGCGTTTGCAGTACCATATCATCTGGTGGTCACGCATACATTAAACTACAGTGTGCTCTAATGGTAACATCAGCTGTGTTTACTGTAGACCACATGTGAATACAGTCAGAATACTTGACTTCTTGGACGGGTGCATCTCAGCAGGCCTGGTTTCCAACACACAAAGAGCATGAAGGCAGCAGAGCACTCAGCTCAAATAAACTCATTTTGACTGGGGTGAGCAGACGGTGACGGGCTGACTCTGTGTCAAGCCCCAAAGTTAAGCCTCACCAGTATCCAAATAGCAGAGGCATGAAAGGCTGCTCACCCTCCTTATAGCTGTGGCAGGGTAAAACTATTGTTTGAGGCCAGTGAACATGCTTTCTAAGATAAGATAAGATAACCTTTATTAGTCCCACACGTGGGAAATTTGTTTTCTAATGTGGGTAGCTGGGCATTGTAACGTGAGTCTAAGGGGAAAGAGTCTGTCTTGGCGCGAGCTTCAAGTGGCCGGTGGAGGAACTACAATTTATGTCAGTTACACGTTTTTAGTCCCAAATGTGGCAGTTTGTACATTACCTGCAAAGCCAAAAGAAGCACCTTCGGTAATCTGAAGCTCTCTTAAATGTTTGGCTCACAGTCATCCCAGGATGTGACTTTGTGAATTTCTTTTTGTTTGGATGCCTCAAATAACTGAAGATATTTTGATCCACATCATAAAATCTGATCACAAACATCCATGACAACAGAAGGAGCAGAATGCAGCATAAACTGCAGGCAGGGCACGTTTATATTATCATAGGCCGTCCGTGAACATCCAGCGAGGCTAGTCCAGCTTAATCACAAAGCCATCCCTTTAAAAGATTCTTATTGATGGATCATTCACGTCCCGACACTCACCGGCTCCTGAACTGAAGCTGTGGTGCAGCTTTAACCGAGCTGAGCAGCGTTTAGTCCAGCATGTCTACGAGCAAAGCTGATCGTTTATGTCGGCACAACAGAATAAAGAGGACTCGAGGCAACTTGTTTACTGTGTTGCTTGCAGTCTAATGCATGCAGCACGTGCATGCATACTATCACATATTTCGAGGCACTTGTACAAACTCGTGTATTCACTTAAGAGAGTGCATTTCCTTCCTGGATCCACTATGATGAAGATGAAGACGTGGCTACACACAGGACACTTTGCTGCATTTCCCAGCTATGCAAAACTCATTCATTGTAAGCCACGTGTTTGGCTTAGCTGGCCTTTAAATCGATGGTGATGTGAACAGTTGTACAAAATGATGTTCTGTTTTTGAATAAAGCTAACTGACTGTCAGTCTCAGAGTGTCATTTGGACTTCATGTTATTCATGTGTTTTTGAAATGAGCTTTACAGAAGCTGCTTTATCATTCTCACAGGGCATGAATGCAGCATGACAAACCTGCCAGATGGTCAGCTATCAGAATCACAGCGGCTGAAAAAGCTTCAAGTTGTCTTGTTTTTGGACAAGTTTTTGACTCATTGACTGAAAGCAGCAGCTCTAAAACCACCTCAGTTCTTCCAAATGCCCAAGCGCTTAACTAAGGCCCACACATCTGTGTCCCAGCTCGCCACTTGTGGCCGGTTGGATCAGAGATTTGTTAAAACACCACTGAAGACATTCTTACTGCTGATGCTTCACTTTAAGGGTTTCACTTGCAAACCACCTAGAGCTGTCGAAGCAACTACAGGGAAATGTCAAGTAGTATTTGAGCAGTTCAGTAAGCACTGGTTCTGAGAATGGGCCACCAATATAGGTAAGTTAGTTGAGCAGGTGGCTCATATGCTGCTACTACAGAGGCCTGGGACCACACTGGGCCATTTTCCTGCAAGTCATTAAACCCATCTATAAAGGCTTAAAGCCAGAAATAAAAATCTTATTTTAAATCTGGCTGATCTCCTTTTCAAGATCAGTGAACAGAAGCACATCTTCTAGAGCTCTGTGTGTAATCTCATTTGGTTCCATTGTTCTTGCAGCTTTGTAACTGATGTCATATAGAGGCAGTTCTGGAGTGTCGTCCAGGTGCTGCATGCTCGCTGCATGCTCAATCATCCAGGTAAGTAAATCCTAAAAGACTGATTCTGTTCATCTGGACGTTTTCAATGACAGAAATGTTTCGTCACTCATCCAAGTGATTTCTCTGGCTTTTCAACCCCAAAACACGCTGCACCAAAAGCTGGTCCACCCCAAGGATCGGGTCCCCGACACAGACAGAGTAACATAGTGTACGCTGTTAAGTGCCAGGATTTCTACATCGGGGAAACCAAACAACCTCTGGCTAAGAGGACGGCACAACACAGCAGAGCCACCTCGTCAGATCAGGACTCTGCAGCCTATTTACACCTACAGGCCAGTGGACACTCTTTCAATGATGAGGATGTAACATCCTGGACAGGGAGGGACGCTGGTTTTAGGGCGGAGTCAAGGAGGGAAAGACCATCTCTGAATGGAGGAGGGGGCCTAAGGGTACATCTGTCACCATCTTACAATGCTGTGATTGCAGCCATTCCCCAACTCTCTGCGAATGGGACTCATGGCCATTGATCAGTGGTTGTTGATCAATGGTCATCAATTTGCATGATTAAGATTAAGGAACTGACCTCCCAGCCCATTGTTCCATCAGTGGGCTGGTTTCAGTCATTATGCAAATGTCCTGTTTATAAGATTGGAACCTGCAGTCAGCTGAGACTGAAGACGTCACCTGATGATGAAAGTTTCTCCCTCTGAAAACGTCCAGATGAACAGAATCAGCCTTTGGGATCAGACTCTTGGCTTTACTGCTGTCAGTGACGGGCAGTGTTCTTATATTGACAGAACCACATTCATGTGCTGTTGTCAGATTCATCTTAGCCCTATACAAACTCTGTACTGTGTGATTTGCACACACTTCTAATTGCTGTTGGTGTGAACTCTGAGCAGAGCAGCTCTGGCAAAACGGGTTTTTCTGGCAAAGGGAGAAGTCCAAAAGCTGCTCTGTGGGCGGCTTCAATCATCAGCTTCTACGTAGTTTATTACAGTTTTTCTCAGTTGCTTTGGTGCATTTCTCACAACAGAATTAAACTTTGCACAATAGTCAGTTCAACCTCCACAACATGTAGTCGTTTTGGCACAACCTTGTGGCAGTTTCATGTTCATTTCGTCAAATGCCTTTGGACATGAAGCAGTTGAATAAGTACAAATATCTAAAGAATGGTCACTTTTGACTTGCTGTTCATCACCATCTCCTTGCTTTGATCATGAATGTCACAATTATTTATACTTGTGCCGGCTGAATAGTCATTGTCCTTACAACTAATAGTCTTCATTTCATTGCTTGTGTCAGTGCACTCAAAATTGTTGAACATCTTGTCAAACAATTTGTACACCCATTTTGAAAACCCTATTTTTAAGGAGTTTCCATGAAAATCTCCATAAATTACTTTTCTCAGGTGAACCTTATCTCACACTAGTGAATATTGGTGTGTGTTACTCTTACTTGCAACCAATGAAAAGCCTCTTCTACCCAGTCACAGGTGAATCGCGTTACAGGATCCCCTACTCTACAAGTATGTATATAATGTAAACCAACAGACAGGATTGGCATGAGGTGCATACTGAATCTACAAAACTGCAGAACATGGAACGTCAGCCTTGTGGAAGAGGGGTGAGGATCGGTGGAGGACGAGGACAAAACCGGGCAAGAAGAGGCCAACCACATAGACACGTCCCTGACGAAATCAGGGCAACACTTGTGGGTCATGTGATAAACCATGGCCTCACAATGGCCGAGGCTGGTCAAAGGGTGCAGCCAAATGTTGGGAGAACTACTGTAAGTTCCATTATTCAGACATTTCGTCGGGAAAACAGGTGAGCATACTGTAATGTAGTTATTCAGCACAAACTAATTTGCTCTGCACTTTCATAGTCATACAGGAGATTTGCATTAGGACATGACCTTATAGATCTTTACATATAGACGTAGTGTAACTGAAGCGCAGACTTGGTGTGGCATAGTGTGCTGTGGTACAGTAATGCTGTAAAGAAAGGAGTTTAGAATGATAGTCCTGTAACCATTACTGTAAGCATGTTTGCACTTAAAGGACTGCTAGACAACCTAGAAGAGGTGGACGAGGTCCACTTTTGACTCCGCAGCAAGAGGAAAGAATTTGTGCAATGGTGGCTGCAAACAACGCTTTGAGACTGAGAGAAATACAAAGAGCTGTCGTAGAAGATGACACCATCTTTGGAAATATTCAGTCAATATCAATGCCCACCATAGACAGAGTCCTCAGACGGAATGAAATGTCCATGAAGCAATTGTGCAAAGTACCATTTGAACGGAACAGTGAAGGAGCTCCGTCACCAGTATGTACAGGTAAAACATGTTTGCATATGTACCTCTGTTTACTGTAAAAGTTTAGGCCATGTACTGCACTTACATTTATGCATGTTACTGTAATCCTATTCACAGTTCAAACTGTACAATCTGTTGTGCCAAATGCACCATTACAGACTTTTTTATTCTCATCCTTTGGATAGTGTATCCTGGAATTGGAGGCCAGGGAACCCCTGCACATGTTTGTATATCTTGACGAAGCTGGATTCAATCTCACAAAAGGCAGACGGCGTGGACGAAAGAGCCACCATTGATGTCCCAGGCCAACGAGGAGGAAATATTACAATGTGTGCAGCAATCTCAGAAAATGGCGTTCACACCCATATTCCTCGTATTGGTGCATACAATACACAACACCTGTTGGCTTTTCTGGACGCTCTTTATAGGGACCTAATCCCACAAAATGAAAGGGATGATCCTGGTGACAATCGGACAATGTATGCAGTGGTTTGGGATAATGTTAGCTTCCATCACTCTGCTGTAGTCGGGCAGTTGTTTGCAGCACACGACAGGATGCTTATGGAGTTTCTTCCTCCTTACAGTCCATTCCTAAATCCAATTGAGGAGTTTTTCTCTTCCTGGAGGTGGAGGGTATATGACAGGCATCCACGTACCCAAATGACCCTGCTAGCAGCTATGGATGCAGCTTGTGATGACATCACAGCAGAGTCCTGCAAAGGGTGGATTCGACACTCCAGAAGATGCTTTCATAGATGCATCGATAGAGCTGACATTCGCTGCGATGTTGATGCAAATATGTGGGCAGACAGACGGGAGCGTCTAGATATCAATGATTGATATGCAGCAGTGTCTGTTTTTCAGGTTTTTGTTTCATGACTACTGCAGTAAGGTTTACTGTCTAAGTGAGTTTGTTTGCTGTAAAATGTTTGATTTGCTGTATTTCCCCAGTTGCACAAAGCTGTGAACAGTTTCAATTAAATATTATCAAGAGTGCAGAGGAAGTGTCTTGATTTTCCTTTGCAAGTTATGGTTTTCAACATGCCGTGCATGCTGTCCAGACTTGACATGTCATTGGGAAGCACCTACAAAGAACTCCGTCACAATGAGAACATGTTCAAACCATTTGATTTTGTGAGCAAAGGTGCTGGTGTAGTGACTTGTAATTGTGACGCCCTGACACTTTGATATAAGTACTTGCTTTGGATGGATATATTTGTTTTAATGAAGTGACTCGCTTTTGCAAGTTATCCACCATGTTTTGCAGTTTGCACTAATTGTTTTGAGAAGAGCCTTAGTAGTGGTGCAGAGATCAATTCTGTTGTGAGAAATGCACCAAAGCAACTGAGAAAAACTGTAATAGTAGCAAATGAAAAATGATCTGTCCACACTTTGCTCCTGAAAAAGCCCGAGTGGCACCACACACTGAAATATGAATTATGACCATGGGCCAGAGTACTGTTACAGCGCCCAACACCACAGGAGTACAGTTCATACATTTGTATAATTTTGTAATAAAATGAATTGTCTGTTTCACCTGCGGTTCTTCTGTAATATTAACACTGTACAGTATTGTTTCATAGTCTCACACAAAGATTTGAACAGGAAATATGGGCGCTACATTAGATCCACTGCAAACTCTCAGAACTGAATAATAATGGACAGACCACAGGATCTGTTGGCCTGACTGCAGTCAGACAAACTTTCTTTTATTACACCTCCACACACCAGGTATCTTCCCCACAAAGGTCATACAGCCACAGTGCTTTGTGTGGATACATAAAGCTTTGGTATCATTAGTCAGTTACAATGGTTACATGGACCCGCTGATGTGAATACGTTTGGCTTGTTGTTGCATCAAAGCAAATAAAAACAGGCTGAAAATTCCTCTGCTTTAGGACGACCTGCTGAACCAGGAGCACGATGACACATCGACATCGTTTCTGCCAGAGAAACGCAGAAATCACAACGTCGCTCAACCAGCAGTGTGCGAGGAAACGAATGCTACGAGCAGCTGTTATCAGCATCCATCAGCCACCTCGTGCTCTGCATCCTCTCACAGCTAGTTACATTAAAATTGAGATGACAAGCAAGGACAGCATAAAGATAAAAAAGTATAAGAGGAGGTATATGTGCAAAACATGTGGTTGCATACAAAACACCTTTTGATCACCTCACAAAAAAAACACCATTCAGAAAGCAAAACTTGAGTAATAGCACAAAACACGACTTGAAATTTACAACCAGGGAGTGATCGGGACACAGTACAAAGTGCACCAATAAAAAACAGAAAATAATCATCAAGAGTGGGAGCTGCAGGCCTGCACAAGTGCTGACACTCTCTCTTATTCACGTTGTTTCCCCCCGACAGAAGAGTCTGAATATCAGCTCTGTCAGGCCTGCTCTCCTCAAATGTTCATGCTTTCACATTGCTCTCCACTGGTACTGTAAGTGGGTACCAATTAGGCCACAAGTCCAGACTCCAACAATAGTGGTACGAGCAGGTAAAACAGCTAAAAGGCAGCAAAAGCAGAACTAATGCCAAACTTTTCGAATAGAGTTTGAAGCTGAACTGCTAAATAAATCATAAAAACATATATAATAAAAACAACTTTGGTTATTCTAAATGCAAGTTCAACATTTTATATTCCACCACGAGAACAGTGATTTTTCACTGAAAGTTGGAATGAAGTTCAATCCAAATCAGGATGATTTACTCCTGAATGCACTTAGTAACACAACTGTGTTGTTGTTGTGTAGCTGAATGTGCAGCTCGCTCATGTTTGCTAATAAGACAGACGTGTTATTAGACATTCGCCCTTCTTCTGCTGCTCTAACAACAACTGCCTGATAAAGCTTTAATTAAGATTTTTAACAAGCTATTTTAAAAGTAATGTAAATGTCTATGTAGAGTATGAGTGTTAGCCATTAGTGTCACGTGACTCCAGCCAAGCACACAATAGTTGAAGGTTCACTCAAACTTTGAGATTTTGGTCTTTTGCACAAGAAAAATCATTGATGCAAAAAGTTGACAATAGTGGAGAAACCAAAGCTTGTGCCTGTTGAGGGGTTACTGTTATGCTGTGATGCAACAGCATGAAAACTAGTGAAGCATGACTTTATGAACTCCTCACAGAGGACGCCTTAGGTGGCATGTGTCCTGTAAAATTACAAACAAATCAACAGCTCATCTAAAATCTAGACACACATAGAAACATGTCTACAATGCTAACGAAGAAAGAAACAAATCACACGTCCCACAACAAAGTCAGCCCGTGTTCGCTGAGAGCGAGCGCTCTTTGAGCCACTGCGTGTAATAAATATGTCAGCAGAAAGGTGATCGTCAAAGAGCTCAGCAGAGTGAAAAGTCAGAGCTAAAAACAAGCTGACAGTACCATCCACCAACCAGCAGCCTGCTCAGCTGTGTGTATGTATGTGACAGCAGTAATGTCTTCAGACTCCGTAGTTAACGGCGCTCAGCGCTGGTCTCTTCTTGCCTTTAATCTTCAGTGATCCGTAACGAGCCTGGTGACAACGTTTAAGAAAAACACTCATCAGTGTGCATGCAGTCCAGAGATTCAGCACTACTGACTGTGGCAGAAGGATGTATCGACACACTAATGTGCGTACTCAGTGGAACAGAACACTCACGTCTTTGCGAACTCTGGATCGAGACAGTTTGACGCTCTGCGATCGCCTCAGTCCTTTCTGACTCACAGCCTCGTCTTCAGAGAAGGTTGGCTCGGCCTCTTCGTCCGTCCTTTCCTCCTGATCATAATAGTACTCTGGAGAACAGAAACACATACAGACGCGTCAGGAATCACCAAGACACACAATGTTTGCATCCATCTGTTCTCCTCCACTTAAGAGGTTCACCCTGCACAGGTGCCCAGTGCTAACACACAGAGATTAAGACGCTCACATTCACAGCTGTGACAGACTCAGAGTTGCATGTTTGGGACTCTGGGCGGAGCTGGAGTGCCCGGATTTGAACCCAGGACCTTCCTGCTGTGAGGCGTCCGTGCTGACCAACACGTCTGAGTTTCAACAATGATCACCAAATTCAACGTAAGACTTTTTATACTGTTCTTACTATTAAAAGGGCCCACAGTCAATAAGCACACTCAAACTGAAATATTCAGTACAGTAATATAAACAGGAAACAGAAGCACAAATCAAATACACAACGATACTAAAACAACAACGAGACACAAAACCATCACAAACTGGTGAGGTCCTGTGAGGACCAACAACAGGAAAACTGTAACACTGAAGAGTGTGAGCGATGACTGTGAGGCGCATGTGTCCCAGCAGAGGGCAGCACACACCAGAAGTGCCGCCTCTCTCTGGCTCCACTGTCATAAACACACAACAGCACAAGCTCATTATTAATAACATCTGCAGCTTCACTGCACTGAGCTTATCATTACGAGCTCGTGGACATCACATCATGGACAGGACTGCCTCACACTATCGCACTCTTGTATCCAGGGATAAATATCGATACATTGGAATATTGCGATGTTTCGTGTTACGATACTGAATCGATATTCAAAAGCAGTGTTATCGACTTTTTTATTGAGAATTTACTTGCATTTACTGTGTATTTCTTTTATGTGTAGCAATTCAAACTCCGGCCGCTAGTGTTTACCGCTTTCACTATGATGGAAAAACAAGGTCTCGCGATAACACTGGATGTGCCGTAGAAGCGTCTATTTTACCAAACCTAAGAAGTGGACCAGCGGACGTGTGGCAAACTGTGCTAGCTCACTGATGACAGAAGAGGAGAGGACACAGCAGCTTTCAAAGCAGATGTGTGGACTTCTTTTGGATTTAGGACAAAACAAGGCAGTAAAACTTTGACAAGAGCTACGAAGTCCGTAAAATCTGCACCGCCACAGTCAAATACTCAGGTAACACAAATTTACGAGTACCATAGCAACGTAGCATCAAATGCTAACCTTAAAACTACCAGCAACTGACTCGTGCAACAAAACCAGCGCAGTCGGTACTTGTTTCTATTTGCGCTGTCTGAGCGCAGTAGAGAATAAAGGATTCGGTGATATGATTACAACGCTGGAGCCCCGTTACACCGTTTCTCCGGACAACATATCGCAGACATCGCTCTCCAAAGTTGTACCAAGAAGTCACAGCGACAGTCCTGGACTCCCAGCTCAGCAGACAGCTGCTTGGACTTCGAGATCACAGCTCATCACATACTGATCCGTGGAACCTTCAGTCACAGACGAACAAACTCCTTTTCAGGTTGCACAAAAAGTGTTCCACTGGTGGACATGGCAGGGCTTCTTTTATTAGCACTTTATATTGTTTACTTGGATGAATTCTTCAAGCAATTTCATTTTTCATGTATAGTTGTTTATGTTAAGGTCACATAAAAGTGCTTCTTTTTGATGCTGCAGAGAGCAGTTTTTGGATTAGTATTTTAAAATGATAGTACTCACTAAGTAAGACCTCAGTGTTACATTGTTTACTTCTATCAGTAAAGTGGTTTTTGTTTATCTTCTGATAAGACATTTCTCCATTCATTTTGAACTTGGAGAGTGAAACGTATCCCTCTGTTTTAGTTAACAGCTCATTTAACACTTTGGACTGTTTACTGTGAGTTCTTGTTAGAGATTTTCTACATTATAACCAAATCTCTATAATACAATATAATCAAGTAGGCCTTATATTCTAACCAAGTATGCCTTATATTTTGTGTGTTCATATATTTTCACATAACCAAACCTATTGTTGAAGAATTACCTAATCAAGTCTATTGTTAAAGGAAAACTGATGCATTCCTTACCTAAGTGTCTGAGATGTTTGACAGCATGATATAATGATGCATTCTTTTCCTATAGTGTCTGTGATGTCAGATAAAGCATGATATACTTCTGTATTTTTATCCCAGTGTGTGAAAGATCAGATAAGCTGATTTAATGTTTAATCTCTTCCCTGACAGTTAAAAAGAGGAAGTACTATGTAACCCATTTTTGCCTTATAAATAAAGCAAGCGAGCCTGTGCTCGGTGTGTGTGTCTTCTCAGAGGCATTCACCCGTGCGCACGTTTTCTAATTACTCTCTGAGTCGGTCTGCAGTTGTCTCATTTCTCTTACTTGTGTTTTGAACAAATGTCTAAACCCCTGACAGTTCTCATACAATCAACACAAACACAAATATCGTCTGGCTTTTAGTATCCCAATATATTGTATCGTGACACATATTGTATCGCCAGATTCTCGCCAATACACACTCCTACTTGTATCAACTGTATGCACTATACTTGAATATTAGTATGACGACAAAGTTGATTTGGACTGGATGAATGAATCGTTACCAAACACACTCACAATCAGTTACTAGCAGAAAGAAGAAACCACATCATGTGTTGTGACAGAGAACGACACTCACGACTGCACAGCACGGCTCCGGCGCTCGCACAGAAACATCCTGCAGAGCCTTCAGTTTTCAGGAACCAGCTTCCAGTTTGGATTCGGGAGACAGACACTATCTCTACTTTTAAAGCTTCAAACTTTCCTTTTTCCTAAAGCATATAGTTAGGGCTGGACCAGGTCACCCTGAATCCTCCCTTAGTTATGCTGCAATAGGTGTAGACTGCTGGGGATTCCCATGATGCACTGGGTGCATCATGGGAATCAAACACCCTAACCCTGTGGTCAGTGCAGATCCAGAACAGTGCACCATGCCTCAGCAGTGCTCTGATCTGTAGACTGTCCAGTGGAACATGTTCCCTGCTCTTCAATTAACTGACAGCAATTTTCATAGCAATGATGTCATCCTCAATTCTTCTTGTCGACCTTGTTGTTATTTCTATTGTGTTTTTGTGGCAAAGAACCACAGACAGTACAAACCGAGGCTGTGACTTCTGTAACCTGCATTCTTCCATAAAGACGATGGTTACACAAAGACTTCCAGTCATGAAGACGTCAGTGAGAAAAACCTGGCTTCTTATGGTCTCAGTCACTATTTTGGGTCATACACAGTTTGTGTACAGTTTACAGTCACAAACCATCCCTCCCCGTCCATATCTTTGCATCCTTCCAACAATGGAAACCAGTGGGTGATGCCACAGAAGCTCCACCCATCTTTTATACTGTGTAGGCTCTTAACACAGGACTGAAAGCTTTCAAAGTATGGACAGCTACATGCATTTTCCATCTGGGTGGGTCAATGTGAAGAAGGTGAAAACAGGTATTATTCATCGTTAAAGCAAAATTAAGTGTTACATAGCTGGTTTAAACAAACTACCACAAATCTTATGTTTTGTTGACTTGGACAGTGCAGGACCAGCTCTGGTAGTGTTCTCGTTTGTCACCCGATGTCGGGTAAACTGTTCCTATAGTTTACATGAGCCGCCACTGACAGCCGGGTCGCTGTGGAGAAGCAGGGATTGGTGCGAGCCTATAACGCAGGGTTAGGGGAGGTGTGTTCACGTGCTGGTACCGTACTCGACGCTCTCGTGGCAGCTTTAAGTAAAGGCTGATTAGTACGTCTCACACAGCAACTGTCTGGTATTTTGCTTAAGGTAAACTCAAAGATATTCAAAGGATGGCTGGAAGGCAAAGGGCCGCAGTACCGCAGCTCTCGAATCACGTGAAAACTATGGCTCAAGGTATTCAAGCTCATTCACCTCTACATCCCCGACTCCGTGCGTCTCATCCACACGTGGTCGTAACAACACAAAGGTTCTATGCAGGATTTATTAAGCATCAGATCTGTTAATAGTAAAATGAGTGTGCAGTAGGGCTGTGCCCTTTGACCACAATCTCATATCCTGATATTAGACATTTATCGTCCCGACAACGATAGAAATCACAAAAACATTTTCAATTCTGTGAATCTCGGGCAGCTGAAGTATTTCCAGCCGGGCGTCGTGTACCTGGAGCTGAATGTTTTGACTGATGCATGAAACTATATATTTTTACACATAACTTATAACGGCCGTCATTTTCTTTGTGAGTATTTATCAGACGGCGTGCTGCGGGGAAAGGCCTGCTCTAACGTTTAGTCTAAGGTTTATGTTGAGCACCTGACGGCTCTTCGTTGCTTCTCATCCGTAAACTCTCTCCACACTGTTTCACGTGATCCTTGCGTGGGTGGTAGAGGTTTGTCGTGTTTGAGTCTGAGGTGGGGACCTCAGTACGCTTTTCTGGTCCGTGTCAGACTTTTCATAACCAAACCATGTCCATGCTACAGAGGTAGCCCCTCGTTTTCACTGGTCCTTCTGTTTGTCATCACTTCAGTTTATTTTGAAAAATCTCAACAGGATCTTCAGCTTTATTGTGAAAGGTTTATGTGGAAAATAAACAAGCGGAGCCAAATGCAGGGTTTACCATTGCTGTGGCTAACGACAACGCGTAAAAACAGTCGCTTATCTGTCCGTAGTGTGGTTATTTTAAATATAAGCGAAAGAGAGAACCTTAAGAAATTAATACAGTCACTATAGCGACCATCAAAACCATGAGAAAATAAACCATAAACAGTTTATTTTGTGACACCACAAAACAAACGATAGTAATATTAAACGATAGACGTTTTCATATCGTCATCAGATATACACCGTTATATTGAACAGCCCTAATGTGCATCATCACCAGTCATTTTTAAGTCTGTTAAAAGGATGACAGACATATGAAGCCTCAGAGGCAGCGAGGAGCACACACAAAAGAGAGTTGTTAGGCATAAACATCTCCGTCTTCATCTCTCTGTAGCTCCTCCTCGTCGTCTGAGCTGAATACATAATACAGTCTCTCAGTATCCTGATGCTGTGTAGCAGCCTTTCTCCCTTACATCCACCCATCCGTCTCTACATCTCCATTCATCTTTGTCCTCGCCTCCTTCATCTCACCCCCCGTTCTGTCTCTTTCCACACCTCACCTACTTGCTGTGTGTGTGTGTGTGTGTGTGTGTGTGTGTGTGTGTGTGTTTGTTTGACATTCCACTGGCATCCCACACAGCCTTATCTCATCCCCTGTGTCTGCTGGGAAGTCATCTCACACTCCAACCAGCCTGCAGTTGTCATCACGCTGAGGACAAACACACACAGAGAAGTGCAAAGGTAACAATGTAGCTGTCTAACAAAGTCCTGCTCATGTGTGCCTTATTGTTCTCTTCTGACCATCATCATCATCATCATCATTATTTATGATGGTTGTCATTATTCTTAATTATTATTAGTCAACATTGTAATAAAATAATGTTCTCTCATTCATCACCAGCGTCAGTCTTCATGGATTACTGCTTTGGCGTTTTTTGCCAAACTCATAATAAAATAAAAACGTAATATCACTGGAAAGAGTTTCACTGATATCTTTCCAGGAGTCATGTTTGGGATTCATCCCTTCATGGCATGTGTGAGGTTTGCATGTGCTTACATGACTGAGTGTTGAGCACATGTGCTCACTGCGCACATCGTTGCTCACACAACAGTCTAAACGCTGAGCTCAGGCTCTTCAGGGTCCTGGTTGGTTTTGAACTGTGCACAGCAGGGAGACACTTTTCAGGGGGAACATAAAGGTCCAGTCACCGGCTCACTGCAAAGCTCCAAACCCCAGCAGGCTTCCTCAGATACGAGACGTTTTGTAGTTGTCATGGAGACTGTGGCGAGAACCAGTGACAGACAGAACGACGCCACCTTCATCCACCACGAAGGACTGACCTTTGGCTGGAAATCTCATCTTAGCATTGTTTAGAAAAAGCTACCATATCAAACATGTTATCAATCAGCTGTCAGGGTTCTAGTCAAACCTCTAATCACAGATTTTATTCTTTTAGGTTTCTGTTTACGAACTGTTTTCTCTTTCTGTTTCCATCCATCCATCCATCTTCATCCGCTTTGTCCGGGGCCGGGTCGCGGGGGCAGCAGCCTAAGCAAAGAGGCCCAGCCCTCCCTCTCCCCAGCCACCTCCTCCAGCTTATCCGGGGGAACACCAAGGCGTTCCCAGGCCAGCCGAGAGATATAATCTCTCCAGCGTGTCCTGGGTCTGCCCCGGGGCCTCCTCCCGGTGGGACACGCCTGGAACACCTCGCCCAGGAGGCATCCTTGTCAGATGCCTGAACCACCTCAGCTGGCTCCTTTCGATGTGGAGCAGCAGCGGCTCTACTCTTTCTGTTTCCTTTACCATGAATTGTTGTGATTGAGAAGTTGTGTTACGTTTATGAGAGAAGCGCACGAGTGTGTGTGAGTGTGTGTGTACCATCTCCATCCGGAGCGTCACTGCTGCGAGACCTCCTGACAGCAGGGTTGGAAGAATGGGAGCTGTACTGGTACAGCTGGTTTCCTCTGTCGTCCTGCTGGTCTATCTGTGTGAGGTCATGCATACTCAGGCTGCGCAGCTTCTCAGTAATGGCCCCCTGACCCTGCAGCACACACAACACTCAGCATTACACCACAAAAACATCTCAGAGATCAGCAGTGCTGATGTGTTACAATCACAGAAAGAGCCTGTAGTTTATCAATAATCTGAATCATGTGGTGATGCTTTTGTTTCCAGGTGTGGCAGTCATCTTTCACGTGAATGGCTACAGTCATACAGGTGTCCTGTTCCTGATCCCATCAGTTGTTATAACAGACACTGTAGACTTTAATTTGTCTAAATTAAAAGCAGACGTATTTGTGTGCTTGCAACTAGTGTCAGATATCTAGAGTTCATTACTCACCAATCAAAATCCTCATAATAACTATTTTGTATAATTGGAAATATTTCTTTGCTTATCTGTACCTTAGACACACGTCACATCTAAACAGCTACAATTCAAATTTGATGCATTATAATTCCACATATTTATGCATCATTGTATCCAGAATGTCATCGTGTAGCTGTGACTGATTAATATCAACACTGAGCTGTTCAGATTTTACTAGTTCACTGGGAACACTATGATATATTAATACAGGACAGATATTATTGGAACGGCAGAAATCTGACAGTAAAAACAGACACTGCAAACTACAGCACTGTGAGCTGCTGTTGAGCAACCCTTCACTTCTGGAAATAGATCCAAGTTTACTGAAGTATGGAGGTGGAGGAGATCGTTCATATGTTGGACTATCAGTATCTTACATGAAGAAGAGAATATTTACATTAGAGAAAACTAAACTTCAGTCCGCACTGCTGCGCTGTTACTGTACAGGGCTTCATGCAGCTTTAAAGACCTGTGAGACAAACCGACGGTGGAGCACAGAAATGCAAACATGTCGTTTAAATGACTTTGCTGTGACAACATTTTTACATTAAAAAGTTTAAGAAGCATTACATGTTTTTCCACAACACTCATTTCTTGTTGTGCTGCCGATCTGTGTTTGTCCTTCATCATTGCTGTATTTTTAGAAACATGAAATACTGGGAGACATCATGAAAGGAACCTTCTGCATTAAAGGATTAGTTCACTTGTTTTTCAAGCCTCAGGAACAAATAAAGCCTGAAACAGGCTTCGTTTGCCTTCATGATGCCTCTCATCCACACTGGACTCTCAGAGAGGGTGCAGAGTCATTAACAAGGCCCAAAGCCACAGTCACAGCACCACAGCTTCAACAGCAACAGGCTTCAGCACTCTGAAGCTGCATTTCCACTGTAACTAGACCCACTAGTGTAAATGATACCTAATGGAATTGATTAAATGATACCGTCTGCTTCAGATCTGGGAATTAAAGCTTAAATCAATTAAACATATAACGAATAATTGATGATGACAAGAATACGCTAACTGTGAATAACGAGGTACAGAAAACATTCAGATCAGGGATGCTACTGAATGATGATGAAGATGTTACCACGGAAACACTTCACAAAGAACATGAACAGCAGGGGGGGGGTATTGTTGTAATGTACAGCAGTATATTTGGGCTATTACAGGTAAACGCTAATACGAACAAAATGATGAAGTCAGACATTCACAGGGACATTTTCACCCTGTAGCACCAATGTAAGCTCATTTATTATTATTCTTAGAGCTTTGTGATTTAGAAGGTTTTGATACATAATTCTTAATTTCTTTTTGTTTGTTGTTTGTAAACATAAAGCCCCGGCATGCTGCTGTAACAATGAAATTAATGTCAAACACATTAAGGGACATACAATGAAAAACAAACAGTGTCGTAAATAATGAGTGACATGTATCTGCAACACCACCAAGTCCATGTCAAAACCAAAACCAAAAAGAAGAATCAAATTAAAACTGATGTTCTCAAGCAGCAGGTCTGGACACAGACGATAATCAAAGGGTGGATGCTGAGCTGTACGAAACAGAACATTCTGTCCATGCTGCTTACACTGACTGGTTTTTACCTCCCAGAGCAGCCTGCTGAACCACCGAAACCCTGAAGACACAAGGATGTTAGTGCAGACAGAAAAGAAACAAACGTCAGAGGGAAGACAGGAGGCAAGTTGGTGCAGATGCAGAAAACATCATCTCAAAAGCAAACGTCCAGCTGAGATCTGCAGTGTTCCCCCAGGATCCAAAACATTCACAACCCTGCATGCTGATGACCAACAAACACACAATATCAACTCATATTTAGTCGAGTTTGTTACACTTGCAATCAGCAAATTCTTAAAAACACAACCACAGAGGAGGACAGTGGTTGGGTTTCTCTGGGGCACTCCGAGTTAACAATAATACAGTGAAGCAATTATTCTGCTTACATTTCGGGTCAATGATGCTACATTTTCATACTACAGTGTTTTCAACTTAAATGCATGTTTACTGCGTGTCTGCACCATCCGGATAGCAGTGACAGGAACATCAAAATAGTCCCTGTTTATATTGTTTGCATCTGCTTAAAACTAGCAAATTGTTAACCAAGAGTTGCCTAGATGATGGTTAGAAAGTACTCGGATCTAATCTGCTGTGATGTGACCTTCATTACCTGTTCAAAGCTAAACTATGTTTATGTGATCTTATTAGCAATAAGTTCTTCAGTCCCGTAGTTACCAAGAGCAATGCAAATGTTTTATCAATTATCAGTGTGGATACAGACACATCTCACAAAAAGGAGCACTGCGAGCTGTAATACTCATTTGGTAAACTGGTTGGTTACCAAACCAGCCAGGACTGCAAGCTTCCACATTACAACACATTTTAGATTTTACTTTGTTTGCTATGACTTCATTTATTGAATCTTGGTCCCATGCTGTGAGATGGACAAAGAAGCAGCTTTGAACTGTAAACTGGACGGAGGAAAAGCTCTGAAATGTCTTTTCTTCTCAGTCTGTGACAGCAGGTACATGTGGTGTAGGTGCCAGGTTTGCATGTCTAACCACAGCTCTAGGCTCAGCTAAAACATTTCAGACAGATTGATTTTATGTGCATTTCAGATGGTTTTACTGTAAAAGCCAAGGTCAATCAAATTCCTAGTAAGATGCAAGCCTATTTTAAAGAAATGAAAAACTGCTACTAACCCTGTGATGACAAAACATGCATGCGGAGAAAAGAAGAGAGACTGTAAAGACAAACGGGGAACACAAAGATGAAATATGTAAGAAGATCTTCATGTCAAGGAGGAACCATAGGAGACTCAAAGTGAGGCAGCGAGAGAGAAGTGAGATGCAGGGCAGTGACAGAGGCATCGCTTTGATTAACAGGGTGTTTCAGGTAAGTGGAGACAGGAGGCTGCACTGACACAGCAAGGACACAAAAACAACCAGACCTGTCGTTGATCCTGCTGAGTGCTGCCTCTTTGTGTTAGAATATGCACACCTGACCTCGTTCATTATGTGAAAAAGCAGGTGCTCTTTCTCTAAAACAGAACATAACACTGTTACTCAGCTGAAGTCAGCCACAAACTAATCCCACTGAAGAACTTCAGTTACGCTTAAATGAAGTATGGCCTGTTAAAAACTCCATTCAGAGTCGATGGGTAGCACGGTCAGCAGAACCTTGTTCAATGCAGTCGTGGAAATACCACTCAAGAACTCAACTTCCTTCAGTTTGAACTCATTAACAACATTCAAGTTGTTTAGTTTGACACGGCCGACACCGCTCCACAGGCTAAAGTGTTAGCAAGCACTGGATAAATGCTTAGGCTAAGGTAACATAGCTAATGTCATCTTATAGTAACACTAACAGAGACCATCCTAACATAATGTTAACATTTTCTGATACTTGAACTTTGCACCTGCTAAATCCTGGCTGAGCGGTCCAATCAATTCAGATTAATTCTGAGTCTTTATTTATTTACACACACAAACACACAATAGAATTGTATTATAGTTCGATATTATAATAACTACATACTATTAATCATTAATAATGTACTAGTTAGTCATTATTCCTCCATTTCTGAACATGGGCTTCAATTGTTCAGTCTTGCTTAATAAAGCTGCTTTCAGCTGCTCCCATAAACAAATAAAATTACTTAATACCAGACTAATCCTTGATCATCATCAGCATCATAATAATAATAATAATGTGAGCAGTTATTAATTTGTTACAGGGGTTCACTGTTTTGTAGTGTCTCACAGTTAAATACTGCTGTACTACTGTGGATCTAACCTGACACCATTCGCTTTTTCTTTGTAGTGCATCCCCACTGCTCAGGTGCTGTGAAGCGTGAGATCAACTGGGCGTATCTGAATCACTCAGGTATTCAAGAAATGCTGAAGAAACCAGTTCAAATGTCATTTATTTATACTGGCTCTGCAGGAAGACCATCTGAGGCACAGACATGCACAGAGGATGTGTGAGCATGTGCAAAGGCTATCAGACACATCGTCAAGTGAAGATCTCGTACAGGCTATCGATTCATCTCCTATGCACTCAGTCATGCACCAATGCCACAGTGACTGTCTATATCGGGGTCAGCAACCTCAACACCCAAAGAGCCATTTGGAGCCGGTTTCCACGCAAAAGAAAATACTTGTTGACATCTAAAATGAAGATAACACTGTGTATATTGTTTTTTACCTTTATGCTTTGTGTGAACAACTAAGGCGTGTTGCTTATGACATCCATGAAGTGCTACAGAGAAAACTACATTTTATTCATGTAATGAACACATTTTGAACTCTTAAAGAAATACAACAAAAGCTGAACTAAAATAATCCAGCAAACAAAAACTGCTGTGAGCCGCCCCCCTCATATCACCTTTGTGCTTTTGGAGCCTTGACCTGACTTTTAATAAATAACTGGGGAAATAAGCACTATGCTGCTAAAAAATGAAAAATATATATTTGCAAAATTCTGCCTAAATATGTATTTTACCTGGTTAATGCGTGTGGCGGGGCGTGGTCTGCAGCGCCGCTGCAGGGGAGGCGGACGCACCTGAGCTGCACCCGCAATCAGGCCTTGCCGCCTTAACGTCTGGTGGTATGTGTGGGGCTGTGAGCTGCAAAGCTACAGCCGGCTGTATGTGTCAGCAACTGTGTGTAAGGTGGTCAACAAAGAGATGCTGAAAAGCGCGTTCATGCAAACATCGTCGGGTCTGCCGTGATATGTTTACAACGGGACTTCTGCTCCTGAACCTCTGCGCACAGCGTCTGCAGGTCGGGGCTGTACGAAGTCACTTTATCTTTACAGGACTGTAAGCTGTCGTCTGTGGGGCGTGAGCGTGTTTGTTTTAACATAGTTCACGGTGGAGCTGCTGACATAATGTGGATCCGAAGGTCCATAACTGGCCTACGTGGGGCTGAAAGTCTCGATAAATGCACGCCGTTTCAGCTTCCACGAGTGTGACGCTTATTTTGAGCGATGAAAAAAATAATAGAATTTTATTTTTATATTTCAATATCACAATAATCTTCCAATTTAGAACTACAAGTTAAAAAAGAACTAATATAAATAAAATACACTTCATCTAAACACTTCTAATTTATTTTCCCAAACCACGCGGAGCCGCACTGTAAGGACTAAAGAGCCGCAGGTTGCCGACCCCTGGTCTGTATGCTCTTACGTCTGATTTAGCACGCTAAATAAGGACATTCAGTGCCCACAGGCGCTACTGTAGAACACAGACAAAGGAAGCTGTTGCAAGCAAAGAGAGCTGAAGCCGCAGACTGGTATTTTATTCCTCTGTAGTAGGGCTGTTCGATATAACGATATGTATCGGATGACGATATAAAAACATCTATCGTTTCATTTTACGCTATTGTTTGTTTCGTAGTGTCGCAAAATAAACTGTTTACAGCAATATTTGTTCATGGTTCTGATGTCACTGTAGAGGCTATGTTCATTTCTTAAAGTTTTCTCTTTCTCTTATATTTAATATAACCACACTACAGACGGACAAGCACCTGTTTTTATGCGTTGTCGTTAGCAACAACGACGGTAACAGCATCGTGTGTCCGTTTGTTTATGTTCCACTTAAACCTTTCACAATAAAGCTCAAGATCCTGTTGAGACCTTTCAAAATAAACTGAATCACGTGAAAGAGCAGATTATTTACGGATGAGAAGTAAAAAAGACGCCAGGTGCTAAAAAATAGATCTTAGACTCAAACGTTAGAACGGGCTTTTCCTCGCAGCACGCCGTGTAATAAATACTCAAAGAAAACGGCGCCGTTACAACTTATGTCTAAAAATGTATCGTTTCATGCATCGTTAAAACACTCTGCTCCAGCTACACGACGCCCAGCAGGAAACACTTCACACAAGTCGAGCTGCCCGAGATTCACAGACTTTACAGAAAATGTTACATTTTTGTGATTTATATCGTTATCGGACGATAGACGTCTTATATCGGGATATGAGATTTTGGTCATATCGCACAGCCCTACTCTGTAGCAACATAGTGAGAAAGAAGATGAAAACTGACTTAGCCATGCTATCTAACATAAAACTGTAGTGCACTCACGTGAAAAATTAAAAAAAGAATAACTTGCCTTGACGGCTGCAGTGACCGCAGCGGTGGCTGCAATGCTCAGGCCCTGCTTGCCAAAGTTCACCATGGTCTCATAGCTTCTCTCTTTGGCCTGCACAATGTACTCATCTATTTCCTAAAGGAAGACAACAATTACATTTTAGAACACAGTTGAACTGGGCACAAAGCAGTGTGACCTGCATTACACGTGGATGTACGGATGAATGTACCCTTTCTCTGGAGGACAGCAAAGGATGCAGACACTTCCTGTAAATAAGACTTGCTCCTCTGGTGTAAGGGGACAGCAGCCAGACCACAAAAGCTATCTTTAGCTCGTAGTAGAGAGGAAACCTGGATATGGAGACACACACACGGTAAGTTTAACCCATGGTACATAATGATGCTTTCCACTGCAGAAAAACAGGTTAAGAGATATGCACCCACTCCCACTCCTGTTGTCAAGTTTTTGTTGCACACAGCTCTGAAGGTTTATTATGGTTTTTTGGACTGCACCGACATGTTCCAGCACTTTCTGTGACTGTCTGATAAAACATCAGCTGTAGGGCTGCAGGTATCGATTATTTTATTAATGGACTAATCTATCGAATATTCTATCGATTAATCGAGTAACCGGGTAAGAAATTATTTTCTCTTATTAATGAGTAATAATAAATATTCAAAAACTTCTCATTGGTTTTAGAAATGTCAGCGTTTTAAAGTTTAACTGCATATAACATCTGTAAAAAAAAAACATCGTTCTCCATCAATTCCTCAAAATCGTTACATTGTTCCTTCGAGCTAAATGTTGCCACATGAGAGATTCATAAAATCACTGAAACTCGACCTGAAGTTCCTGCAAATGTGACTCTGTTCCTACACAGTGCACATCCACATTACCACAAGTTTATTCTAGTTACACTAGGAAAGAGTACATTTCTATCATTATTATTCAGGGTAGCGAGGAAAACAACTTCTTCCACTCACACAGTCAGTGTAGATGTATCTGTACGACATGTGAGTTCACGAGGTTTACATAATGTTTGATTCACTGCGTTTGTGTTTAACATTCATGGCAAACTCACCATGCCAGTGTTAGGTCAGTGATCGTCTCCACGACAGTGTAGAGGGCAAATACAATCCAGTACATCATCCATCGCACCTACAGGCAGAGAGACATGAATCATCGTTTAAAAGGCTGGCTGAGCATTAAACCATGCATCACCTCTTAACATTACTAATATTAACACTAACATTAAAAATCTTTGTTATACGAGGAGGACAGAGAGGGAGCATGTCCACCGAGAGCAGCAGCGTCTGAACCAGCATGCTGATCATGAAGAAATGATGACATCATCCGTTTGTTTTAATTCAACTGTAATCTAAGCACCTCTGTCTGTTAGGATTTTTGAGATTTACTAAAATAAAAATAAAATCAGATTAACATCTGATTGTGTGGGGCGTGCTTTTTTATGTCACGTTACGTTTCACTGTTAGAAACTATGAAACACATCACACACTTCCAGAAGGAAACTAATACGACTGAAGGCAAGAAGGATACGAGCACCTACAGACTCATATCACAGTTTATAATACAGCCTCGCAGCAGCCCAAAGCAATGGGTGTGACTTCAGCACTAACCCCGCCCCTGACTTTGATGGGCTGAAATTCATTCATGAACAGCCACAGGGCCAGGACTGCCAAAATGAATGACATAAATACGTCATTAAAAACCGGAATAATTAAATGTGTAAATAATTAAGCAATTATATAATTAATTAAACGTGTCATTAATAAAATAGGAAATAAATAATTCAATGTTTTAAATGGAATGATCGTGCCTTTAATTAATTATTGATAGATTTATTCATTCAATCAATTCCAATTTTTAATTAATTAATGACACATTTAATTAATTACTTAATTTGTGTATTTAATTAATTCATTTTGTCACTCCTGGCCCTCCATAGCCGTGAGGATTCATACTGCATCTCTCGTTTCCTGCGCACAGGAAGTTAAAACCAAAAGCAGCTCATATTTTGTATATTCTGGTCTGTCGGGATTAGGATTCCACTTTATTGTCATTGCACATGAATGAATACAGAGTAACAAAACACACTTCTGATTAGATGCAGACTGCAAGAGCAGCAAGTGCAATAAGAGCAGAGCATATCCAGATAAGTCGAGTAGAGATGAATACAGGTGATCTGTACAGCACACAGATGTTCTATCTGTGCAGACGGGCAGATATACAGGTGTACTATGAACAAATATAAAGATATGCTACATATATACAGATGTGCCGGTGTGTGGTAAACAGATGTCCTATGAATATATCTACAGTAGTGGAAGCGTAGCTCTGAACAGTTAGAGTTAGTTAGTTATAATAAGCGGCTCTGGAGTGCCACCATTTTGCATCATCGACCCAGAGTGCATCACTTTGTGTAATAAACACAGGCACACTTCCTGTATTTGTGACAGCGTCCTTCAGTAGAAGACGTTTATAGCATAGTAATGCCCACAACGTGACATACTTGGGGTTTCTTTTGACTTACATTACATGCCCTGAGGCATAATGGGTGCTTCTAAAAAGCTGCATTTTGAAAATGGGTAGAATTGATCATTTTTGATGATCAACCACCTCAGCTTTGACTGAGCAGAGCATTCAAAAGTTATTCTACTAAGAACCCTGCTCCACACTGGTGTAACAAGCGAACATGGTCACGAACCCCAGTGGACAGCTTTGAGCTAATAAACTCGTTTTTAAATGATGTTGTTCTTTCTCTAAGCCTCTGCCTCCTTCGCAGGCTGGCAGCAGTGAAACAAAGGTTGAGGACGTCTGTGAAGGTTCTCAGTCATCCAGGTCATCGTAGTCAAAGAAGCTTCTTCTAAGGTCTAAGTTCTAAGGTCATTTGCCCTTAGAACTGAAGAAGCTTCTCGGATGAAAGGTGAAACGTCTTCAAGCAACTTAAAGAAGTCCAGACGCTTTTCTTTCCAAGCTCCTTAGACAAAGGTCCCCCCCCCCCCCCCCGGCGGTCTGGCTTCCTTCGTCCCTCTTTGACGGCTTTCCAGTCCCGTCTGACTGGATTTCCATGTTAAACCAAGCAGTAGGTGTGTGTGAGTAAATAAGTGATGCTTAATTGTGTCCCATTTGCCCACAGAGGGGGGTTTTCAGCTACCACTCCGTCATGCTGAACAGCTGTTCACCATGAAAAACATCCAAGATCAAAAAATGCAGATTATGGAAAGTCAGCCAAGACTTCTCATCGTTTTTAATGACATTACTTCACTCATCTCTGTGAGAGTGTGTTTGAAAGAGAAACAACAGGGAAACACATTCACCCATCTCTCACACTCACACTAAATGTAAAGAGTGAGCTGACACTGAGAGGTTTAATTTATACGTTCAGTCTCCCTCTGCTTCAGACATTTCAGCTCCCAGCTTCCTTCTGCTTTCCATTTCTGATAGAATATTTGCTCCTTTCCTCCTTCATTCATTTTATCAGTACAAAGGACATTAAGATGTAACCTATACACCAGCCTTTTAGCTTCCTGGGGCTACAGTAGACATTTACTGACCCTGTCTTTGAATAACTGCCTTCCAGGGGGGGTGGGGAGAAGAAACATTACATTAGACTTGCACAGCCACTACTGCTAAGGTTAAACTTGGATCAAAATTCTGGTGGCCCGACACCTCAGCCTCCTAGTAGATGCTCCACACTGCCAGCCCCACTGTGTGATAACACCCACGCTTACAGCCAAGAGGTAAAATGCTAAAAGGTGGGCAACAGTTACGACCACCCGAGCTTCAGTTGTGCCTCTGAAACAAACTCAAAGAATTTTGAGCAAACTTGCATCCTGACTAAATGAAAGAAACACTAAAGTTTTATCGATTAGTCATCAAATTGTCATCTGTCATCTATCATACCAAACTTCTAAGGTGCACACAGAGCATCACAACACTTTTCTCAAGCACTGACCCACATCTTATGTTCCTCAGCTGCAGAGACTAACAAGCTTTTATTTAAAGTGTGTTTGCATCGCTCATAATGTTTGGTCTTAATTTATTTAGTTCTTGGGCTTTGCAGACAAACTATGATTCCTTATACGGAGGCTTTATGGCGGTTTTGAGTTCAATCCTCCGAAAAGGCTCCAGCATGTTGGCAATGACATTCAGTCCAAAGAACGCTGACTGGTTGAAAAGCCTGTAAGTGAAGCACAGACAGCGACTGCAGCTTTTTCTTTTACATCGGTGCTAAAAAGTTCTCTCTCTCTCATGACCTGTGCTGGAGCTTCTCCCAGAGGTTTTTCTCCCCACCTCACCAAGCAGTGCTGACAGGGCACCACTCGATCAATACGCTGATATCTAGGGATTAAGAAGAATCTGATGTATGTAGTTAGTTATGAGATTTGTGGATTACTTGTTTACACTCTGCCAGACTATACTTGGATCAGCTGATTTCTTTTGGTGGTATTCCAAACACATGCTGCCAAAAGGTAAGTTGCTTAAAACCATGCAACATGATTTAAGGCCATCTGTCACATCTCTGCTTTACTATGTTCATTGATCAGCCATCAAAAGTGCAGATACGCTGAACTGGCAAATAGCTGATACTGGCCGATATACTGGCCCCACTGAAGCACCATAAAGCAACATCTCATGTGCTCAGGTCTTTAGTCATCCTTCATTTCATCCCAGACCTTCTTAAAATGATTTAAGTGGTCTTGAGCAACAGCTCTCCAAGCTTTCTGGAGGTCTTTGAAAGCTGTTATTTGGTTATTGGCTGTTTTTCATACTCATTTACAGTTCAGTCCTTGTACCGGAGGACTGTTTGGGTTTTTGTAGCCACCTAACACAAACCTTTCTGAAAGTACAGCGTCTACAGCCATCTGTAAACCACAGAGTCCAATCCACCGTGTTAGAGATTTTGTCAAAATTAATGGAAATTTAAATCAGGAAACACCATCTGGAAAGCATTTGATGCACAACAGCTTAAGTTTTCCAAAACACACTGCAAAAGATATGTTGTATGTACTCACATGGTGGAGCAGACAGGCCTGCTCAATCATGGCAGGGATACACACGGCTGATCTCAGACCTGTTTATCTACAACTGAGTGTGGTCGACTGTACATGGATGGACAACTCCGACTACAACGCTGCTGGAAACTGAGCGACATCACTAACATCAGTCAGTGAGCGCAATGGTACGTGCACGTTTTCATAAGCAGTGAACAAAGAAGAAGGCTGGGACTTGAATCTGTTTCAAGTTTGTCATGAACTGGAGTAACCTCTGCAGGGTGAGCTGCAGCTACAAACAAGCAGCAACGAGACGCAGAATAGCTGCTGCGCTGCACACAAAGTATTTCTCCTGGTCAGCTTAAGTACAGCTTGCTTCATGAAACAAGAAACAGTACTGATCTTCATTTCCAACCATTCCTTTATGAACCTCTGCAAAAGCAAAGTAAAAGCAGAGGTCTAACAAGAAGAGCAGATAAGGATAAAGTAAGTGGGTGAAAGACGCAGCAGTCTGAGACAGGGTGTGTTAAAGCTGTATGTGAATGTGTTACTAACTCAGCAGACTGGAATGTCACTCTCACTGGTATTAGTTACATCACCCGACTCCTTAGCCAAAACACCTCTAGGGCATATCGTCTATATGCATCCAGCCGTGCTTCAAATGTGTAATCAGTCCCAAGACCTGTTTAACATTCTGCAAAAGACTTAAAGAAAGCAAGTTGGTATCTACCAGAGGGGCTAGTCCCTAAGACAAGGACAAGAATGTCTGAATCGAGATGAAAGATCAAATCATTCGAACCATCAAACGCATTTTTAAAACTGACAGAGAAGAAAATATTTCAAAGGATGGAGGACTGTAATCACAGATGAAAGTGAGCTTTGGTAGGCAGGGTGACTCTAAAGTCCTCTAATGGCACAGGGGAGAAATAACTCACTTCAAAAGAACTATTAATCTACCAATAGATTTAACAGTTAAGCAAGTCGGCTTGCTTAAGTTCAAACTGAGGTTCAGGCTACGTCCACACGTACACGGGTACTTTTGAAAACAGATTTACCGCTTTCTTTTTTTTTTTTTAATCCCGCCCACACGTAAATGCAAAAACGAAGGAAAACGCTGCTAGGAACATGCCAAAGCAACAGGTGGCGATATATTCCTAACCGTGTAGAAATGTTGGCCAATCAGAAGTCTAGAAGCCTGGGTGGGAAAGAGTAAACAAAGATGGCGCAGAGAAGCAGAACTGAGCCCTTTGTGTGGAGGGACTGAAACTGTGTTGTATATGTAAGCATGTAAACACTGCAGAGAGTCAAGTTAAAGGTCCGCCATTGTAGAAATCCATTTCTACATTTCTGAGGACTGCTTCCATCACCTCGCTGAATCTGCGTCGATGCAGTCATGAAGCAGTTCTGAAGTCAGACAGAGGCACACTGAATGATCGATTCATACCTAATAAAGTGGTCAGTAAATAGGAGAATGTATACGGGAGAACATCATGAGCGCTGGCTGCTTTCACACCGCTAACCAGCACAAAGATGCTGTTGTGTAACGAGTGGAAGTTGTCAAGTCAAAATAAACAGCATCAGCAGCCTGAATGTAGAAAAATGTGACACGAGCTCCTTTTTCCATCAGTACCTCCTCGGATCAACTCCCCACGGATTGACTGGTCGCCCAATCCAGTACTACCTAACGAGGTTGTTGTCATAGCAACACGCCCGAGCATCCTGCAATGTAATTAATATGCGACACGAACGCTACAACAAAGTTGGACGTCGACACAGTACCTGGTGTTTGGCCCGTGGCGTTTCGTCACTCTCAAAGATCATGGCCTTGTTTTTGTTGGGGGTTTTTGCCATTTCATTCAATGCAGAGTTTCAAAAATGGCCATTTTAATTTTCATGAAGGAGACACTGTCCGTGACTCACCGAGTGACGCTACTGACCAGCCAATCAGTGGCATGCAGTCTGATGACCTCACATTTTAGTGCCTGCTTGGATCGCCTGGAACCCCGGGGCAAGCAGGTACTTTATTTAAAAAAAAACCCACACCTGGTACCAGGTACTATGACCTAATGGAAAACTGTGGCACACCATACCGAGTCGATCCCAGTAGGTACTGATGGAAAAGGGGCTGTGCAGTCAATGTCACTAACAGTGGATACACAGCCTGCTCTGCATTAGTCCAACATAGTCTATTACTGTACTGCACATATCATCTCTGAGTTAATATCACCATTCAGGTTATTTTGAAAAAGGTACATAATGATGAAAATAAGATATACATTTTAAACTTACAACATCATATGTTCAGTTTCACTGACATATGCAGACAGCACATGAAGCACATGAAGCACGACGGCTGTGTCAGCAGGACCATGCTGGACGCATTCACATACAAAATGACGTCACTTGATGATATTATTCATTTGCATGCCTGCTGGAATAATTACTCATTAAGTGAAAAAGCTATAATCATGCTCCAGATCATTTTGGCCCACGTTACCTCCTAATTTGTCGAAGTTGTTGAAATGAAATGTTTTCTAATGTTTAAAAACAACATTAACAAATGTTAATAACTTAGACCCCCCCCCCCTCACCCCCCCACAGTGTGTCTGTGTGTGAGATGAAGTCATGCAGGAGAAGAGAAGTAAATAAAAAGTAATATTTCTGAACTTACATATTCCTTAACATTTTTGGTCTTGACAGCTTTGTAAGAGTAGTACGCAGGATACAGAGTCCCAAACAGCAGCCTGCATGGAGACAGAACACATGACAACTTCTCTCAAATTTAATCAACACAAATACAGTTTCTCTAGTAAAGTTTAACAGGAAAGTTCTCTGCACTGTAACATCGCTGGTATGTGGAAACACAGCTTTGCCTTTAAACCCACACCCTATTTCAACACGCTGATCAGCAGGCATACATAGCGAAGACGGGCCCGTACATGGTGTATATGATACAGTAGATACTGAGTGGTGAACCAGTGCTGCAGGTTTATACATTCTGTTTCACATGTATACAAGAAATTATTTTTATGTTGGTTTGTTTGTACCAATGCATACACTGCTGAAAGCCTGCAGTGCCACCATGCAAGCTAAGGCAAACGTCCAAAACTGCGTTTTTATTGTTAAAAACCATCATTTCTTGCATCTGAACAATGTGGGGACTCATTTATATCCCACTTTCCTCTGTCATATAATGCAACAGTTTGGTTTCTATGCAGTTTTCAACACTACCCCAAAATACTGCACTGTTCACTCAGGACTGTGTGCTAAGATTCAAGCAGAGAAAATCATATGAAGAATGTGAAGCTGGGTTTCTGAAGCTGAGGTGCTTTTGACTGTGCAGGCCTCGTTTTTTTAATTATATACTGAATTTCACCTGAACGAAAGAGAAACTGCACAACGAGCAATAAAGGATCAAGCGTTTCAGATGACGTTAGGAGAGCTCTCGTTACACACAGCAAAACAATGAACATCTACACACCCACACTAGGTAAACACCATATACTGTTCATGGTAGAAGCCTGTGAAGGAGTGACTCACAATGCAAGATAAGCGACTCGATAAATTTAAAGTGGGACACTCCTTTCCTCCAATCCCTCTTCCTTAAGCTCCTCTTGCACTGAGGTTACTCTGTCTACAGCACAGTGTGCAGGTCTCTCCAGTATGCACAAGCTAGATATACCCTGACTGTGCACCACATAAGAACACACAGCTTCTTGGGCGGCATTCAGTTTGTCAGCTGCCATCAACATTACTCAGCTGCACAGATTACAGGAAACACTGACAGACAGGAGAAGCACAGCATGGCTACAGCACAAAATAAGTGCTTTAGTATCATTGCAGTTTTTGTACGTCACATTTAACGTAAAAAGTGTGGAAATTGTCACCAGTCTTTTCTTAAAGCTGTCTGACTCGTCGATAGGACAGAATAAAACCAGTAAAGAACTTTTACTCTTTTAGCTAGTTAGCTAGTAGCCATCAGCAATGTTGTGGGTTACCTTGTTTTACCCTGCTTACCTTGTCTAGTTTTACTGGACTGTTTGGTTGTTCTTGGGGGTTTTTCACAAAAATGAATAAATAACTAACTTATGTAGTGGCTGAGAGGTCGAGCATGGACCAGGATGCAACAGTCTCACCACTTTTGATCACAAAGCAAGGTTTAGGTACACAGCTGGAACATAGCTGTCTGATTGCAATCACTCTCACACAGATTGGCAAAGGTTTGCAAATAATGTCTGTCTAATTGCAATCAGCAAACTACTGCAATCTGGCTGTCCCAGTACCTGCGAGCGCCTCTCTGGAAGAGGAGACTAAACTAGTCGCGCTCTTTTTGTTCTTTTATAAAAGTGAATTTGCTGACATTATGTAGACATTTTGTAGCAACTGCATGGCTCTTTGTGGGGGCATTTCTGTTGTAAGTCTGAAGGTTCTGGCTAGACTCTGAATGGAAGCAACTACATTTGTGTAGTTGTATTTTCTATACATGTAGATGGAAACAGAATTGTGATTTTGTTCATTTTAATGGTTAATCGCTGTATTATAACAAACAGAATCGATGTAATTGCCAAACTAGCCCCATATCAAACAAAAACCAGACGAATGATAGACTCGCCGTGTCTTACTGCTGTCGTCTGAACGCATTAAAGTTGCTTTGAAGACTGCAGCTGACTGGGAGTGGTCATGGACCTGCTCCCTGTCTTGCAGAAAGTCCCAACATTTTTGTGGTCTTCAATTTGTGCTAACTGTGAGAATGATTCATGTTAACATCATAAAGATTTCAGTGCTTTAATTCTGCGGATGTTCACGGGAAACGATTAAAACACACACGTTAGAAAGACGGGCTTCATGAGTTTTACCGGACTGCCGCTAGCTACCATGACAACAGCAGCGGCTACAGCGAGTCCAGACATGCTCGCATAAGCGTGGGACGATCCTCTCCATCCAAATCAAATAATCCTGATCTTAATGCTGTAGTCTGTTTGTGCCTCCACTCAAATGCACCTGACCAGTCTCACAACAGCACTGCAAACACCAGAGAAAACCAAATGATAAGAAGCCTGTGAGAAACTCTGTACAGAGGAAACAGCCAAAGCAGATTAAATGGTATCTGCTAAACACAGATTTGGACTAAACAGAATCTCTCGTACCCAAGTGTAGCCTGGATCCAGAGAAATACCATCATCCATATCAGTGCCATCTTCAACTTCTCCAGTTAGCACCCAACACGATACAGCGCTGCAGCCACAGACAGGCACACAGCCTCCTCTCACGAGCAGCTGGAACAGGAACTGATGTTCATAATACCGAACACGCCTCACAAGGAAGCAAGAACAGGCCGGAGACATCGATCATTCTAATCATCCAGTATTGGATCAGATTAAAAGAAAAACAAGACTCCGCCTTCCAGTGCCCGATCACTCTGATCACTTACATCAACAGCAGTGATGGGATACAACATAAATACTTTCATGTTTGCAAAATGTTTCGACATTTATAAAGACAAAAATATCAGATAATCTCATGATGGTGTAAGAATAAAGGAGCTGATTTAACCCTTCTGCTACATGTTGAGGATTTTACCAAGAGCTCAGCAACCAAGAACGGATCCTTTGAGTATTTACTGCCCCGTGGCTGTAAATAATCGGCTTATTTACTGATTAGTTATGAACAACTTTCAGACTTCTAGGAAACATGGAAGCCTTTAAATCATTTTTGCACTATAAAAATCTCTAACCACAGACTTCACGGATACAGTATCGTACACAGACACACCGCCTCGGACCACAGTCCCCTCAGTAACCAGCGAGCTGCCAACAAACAGAGCTGTTTATATTCCAGCTGTCGCTATAGAAACATCGAGGTAACCAAGACTTCACACGCTCGTCACGTCTCTGCGTCATGTCAGTGCAGGTTCAAAAATGTGCTTTTTGTTCGATAAAGGGCAGAGAAGCACACAGCCGAGCCACCGACGGAAAACAAAACTCTGTACCTGAATCCTGTTTCTCTGTTCTGGTGCTGAATGGGTTTTGTGTGAGCGTTTAAAGCAGACAGGAAAGCTGCCAAGATCAGACCCTGGACTACCCAGACACACAGGGACAAGAGCCTGCAAGGACGTCCTGGTCTCGCCATACCAAGGGTGTCAAACATAAGGTCCAAGATTCAGAATCAGCCCAGAAAACACTGCAGTCAGGCCCACTGATTTCTTCTTCTTTTAACTGTATTTTCACACATTTTACAGCCTGTCCCACTGATAAAAATCTCCACTACAGCTATTGATGCTATACGAAAATAATTCAATTAAATGACTAGTAAATGGACTGGTTCTTATATAGCGCTTTTCTACTCTGAGCACATGCTTTACACAACCTGCCTCATTCACCCAGTCACACAAGCACTCTTCCTGCATGTAAGATATGTTCTATAATCTGACGGTGGAGCAGAGACACCTTGGGGTTAGTATCTTAGCCAAGGATACTTGCCATGCACTGGAGCAGACGGGGACCAAACACCAACCTTCTGATTAGTAGGTGACCTGCTCTACCACCGCAGCTACAGCCACGCCTTGTACCGACTCCTGACAGCAGCAACGATTAGACGACTCGTCACACACACTCTTACTCAGAGATTAAATGTCCAGTTAAATGTTTTTAGTTCATTGGGAATTTACTTTCCCAATGAAAGTCCAGCCCACTTAAAATCAAAGAGAGCTGTATGTGGCCGAAGATGTAAAGTGAGTCTTCCACATCTGCTGTCACGTAGGCAAAGATATTACTTGGTAACAAATCCATGAGTACCCATATTGGTGGTGAACGCTGTTAAACTTAAAGGACGGTATGTTATGCAGGAAAGTGAAGGCGGGTGTGGAAGGTTCCTCCAGGAAAGTAGGACAATCACAGGCAGGAAAATCAAACCTTAAGAGTGGATTTGTCTCAGCAGGAGTCACCTGAGCTATTTCATACATTTTATTATAAAAATATTTAAGCCACACAAAATCAAAACATCAGCAGCCAATCAATGCCCATTCCAAGATCAAGAGCAATAAAGCTTTATTTCAAACTTTTTTTAAGAACTGGAGGGAAAATAGTTCCCAGAGATTTTCTGGACAGGTCATGCACATACACTGTACTGCATGTCTGTCTATAAATACATGCTGGCCCACCCTTTGCAGCTATATCAACTTCAAACTCTTCTGGGAAGGCTTTCCACGAGGTTTAGGAGTGTTATTGGACATTTCTGACCATTCTTCAAGAAGCACATTTGTGTGTTCAGGCACTGATCCCGAGAATTCCTGGCTCATCTCAGAGAGGTTATATTGGATTGCGCCACAACTTCTGATAAACAACGCCACACCATAATCCACCTTCCAACAAACTTCACATTTGGCACAGTGCAGTCAGACCGCTAACCTTCTTTTGGCAACTGTCAAACCCAGACTCATCTGTTGGCCTGACAGAAGACGTGTGATTGTCACTGCAGAGAACATCTCTACTGCTCTCGAGTCCAGTCACGACACGTAACACTGTGGATGCAGCTGTTGAGCTATGGAAAGCCACTCCATGAAGCACTGTTCTGAGTGACTGATGCTTGGCAACTCTGCACACGCTGTGTCTCCACATCAGCTGACCCCACTTTGTGACTGAGTTGCTGTCATTTCCCAGTTGCTTCCACTTACAATACCACCAACTGTGGAATATTTAGCAGTAAGGCAACTTCACAGCTGTACTTGTTGCACAGGTGGCATCCATCATGTTTGTAGAAGCAGTCTGCATGGTTAGGTGCTTGATTTATACACCTGTCACAATAAGGGCAATGAAACAGCTGAATTTGATGACTTGGAAGGGTGAGTGAATCCTTCTTAATGCACTTGCAGCTTGTTTCTCAGCACACTGTCTTACATTATTAAATTAATGCATTTTAATCTGTCTTTTCTGTAATTCTCTGCAAACTATTTATAAAAAAATAACTGAGTAATATACTCAGCCAATTCTTCGGGCAGTTTCTCATTCTGCAGAGTCACTGCTACTTCACCCTTTCAGACTGCAGCAGCCACAGTAGTCTTTGTTCTGCTCTACAACTACACTGAGCTCAGCGCAGTCGCACCAGTCGTTTCTTCACCTGGTGCAGGTTCTGGTTGGTGATGTGCAAAACAAGAAACTGTGAAGAAGCAGCTACCGTACGTGCTGCAACAGCAAACCGGCCAGTGAATCTGGCCTCCATCCCCATAGCTATCAACTTTGATACGTTACCTAGTAAAAGTAATGTTCTGTTCCTCTATCGACAGTTACTGTAAAGTGGGTGAATTTACTTATGACGCTGGAGTGCAGCCACTTTGATCTGACACGGCTCCTGACTTGGGAACTTTAGCCAATCGTCCTGTTTGAGGCTTGAACTGGACCTCTCCACTGTGTTTGCACCTTCTTCAGTATTTTTAATGGCATTTTAAAATAGCTTCTGTATGAAACAGAGCCTCAGTCTTCGTGAATGAAAGTCTAGTGTTAGCACTAATTAGCACATGTGTTTGTGTTTCACAGCTTGCTAACAACTTAATACTGTACCACATCATCCAAATATGGTCCCTTCTGGTTTTAGAAAACTAACATGCTAACCAAGACATTATTATTTACACTTAAACTACAGTTACTGTGCAGTCCTTTACTCTGTTTAGCCAAAGACCTGTGCAAACTAACACCAGAGCAGAACCTGGCATAAGACGAATTGAGGACAAATCTGAAGTTTGAAAAAAGTATCAAATGTCCTCCTGTCATCGAGCTTCACATGGCCTAATTAGATTACTATGGGTCATGTGACTGTGCTGATTTATGTACTAATATTTATTTTAAACTGAATCATTCAGGATCAAAGAGATTCCTTTAGACTTTCAGCTGTGTCCCATCTACACGGAGGTCTATCGTTCCCAGGCTGGACTCCTTGTTTTGTATGTCACACCCTTGGCATGCTTCTGGTACAGACTTTACATAGAGGTTTCATCTTTACTGATGCCATGGTGTCTGACCTCTGTGAGTACCACTTTAGTACAACAACAGGAGTGTCGTATATTTTTATATTAAAAAAATCTATTAGGAAACATTTAGATAGTTACTATGGTAGCAAGAGCACGTTGACATTTTTCGTGATCTTAAACGTATCCTGTGCACGAGGATAAGAAAGAAAACTACAAATACTCACAGAAAACATGTTGAATGTCATCATGCCAAAACTAGCATCTGTCCATTTCTTTATATTCCCTCTGATTTCCTCTTAGCTTCATTTCAGCACAGCCCCACCCCTTCCTCTCTCTGCATGCAGCTGTGAAAATAATGCTTTCAGATGGGTTTTGACTCTGGGCGACAGGTCAGTTTCCCTGGCTTCCTGACATCGTACACCACCAAAAACCAGATGGATGGAGGTGGAAGGAAAGAACAGAGAAACACAGAGCAGTGTTTAAAAAAAAAAACAAAAAAAAACACAGAAGAAAAACACACAGGAGACACACACACAATGAAGAGAGGAGGAGTGGGAGACCCAGAGATATCCAAGATTTTACCTCCCACCATCTGGTTTGAGCCTTAGGAATAAGAACTTGATTACATGACTTTTCCACTAAAAACACAGTCAATGGCTGTTTCTGGGTCCAAACTCCTCTTAAGTTCCCAAACTCAAACACTGCTGAGTCAAAAACCGTCCAAATGATCAGTGTGGCTGCTCTAAAAGGTGTGACAATCCAGCTGAACACACAAGCATCCATGAAAAACAGGATTTAAGAAGTTTAACAGCGTTACAAGTTAGCACAGAGTTAGATCGCTAGTTTCTATCTAAAGATGATGGACGTTTTCTGACTGAGGGAGTTCTGAAAAACTAAAACATACAGCTCTGCTATCACTGGATATAAATAAAGACACAACCACACAGCGGCCTGATTTGTAGGGTTACTGAAGTTGGCTAGCTGGCATGTAATGGTGCGCCACATGGTGGTTAGCTAGAGAGCTATGGTTAGGATAATACACACACATTAGCACAGTGAAGCTGGTGCATGAATATTGACTTTGTTCCCCTCAATACAAGTGAACGTGAGGGTCTCAGACGGGCAGAGACAGGCGAGCTTCTACAACAAAAACTTTCTTTTGAAGGAAAACTTTTTTGGACCTGTACAGCTGAGCATGCTGAAATCCCACTGTGTCTTTTAATCACTGCTTCCTTTGTTATATTATCGTTATCTCTGAAGCAGGTTACTCAAACATCTTTGTCGCTAAACTTAAAAGGACGCGGCAACTATGAAACAAGCTGAATACACAGACTTGAAGAAAGGCACAAAAATTTGGCACATTAACTTGCAGACTTGTGAGGGTGCTGCCTAAAATTAGAAACAGGTTGAAAATCAGCCTTTGATTTATTTTTCTACTGCGGCACAATCAGACGAGGGAAATAGCTGCTGAAAGGGAGATACACTGAAGTGAAAAGGAAACGCGTAAGAATGAGGTGCTGCTGCTCTTTTCCTCATGCTGAGTTCATCACCTTAAAATAGAACAATGTCAACTCTTGGATTCTATCCCTATGTTACGGTGACACTTCCAGGGTTTCCCTGTGCACTACAGAAACCGTTAGTTATACCTACATGTTCTCTTTGCAGAGTGACAGAAGTCCTTGATCTCAAATTGAAGACTTGCTTTCCTTTTTTGGTGGTGACCATGAGGACACTGCTTACAGAGGGGATGTTTTCCTGCATTAGCCTAAACACATAGGTCACTTGCACAGCCTAATGGGCTAAACCAACCAAAGCTCTAGCCTGGGGTTTGCCTTAATCAAACTGGGCCTGTGGCAGTGACTTTGACTGATTGCTGTTACTGCATGCTTGCCACGTCATCTGTGCTGTTGCCTTATTTCACAGTATTATATCCTTGTGTGCCGTTCTTTATGGCTTTAACATATAGATAACATGAACTCTATATGAAAATGAGTTAGAGCCAAATAAAAGCATAAGGAAAAAAACAGATAGGAAAATAGATGTGAAAAGTAAGCAATGTCCATAAAAATGGATATTCACAAGTAGGGACATCACAACAGCAAACATGTAATAGTCAGTACCAGTACCACACTGTTTAAGCTCTTTTACTAAAAAGTCGTTGTGAATCAGTCACATGCTGGTGCTGACTGTGGAGGAGGCAGTAGTGTTAAACGCTATTAGATACATTATGTTACCTTTAGCATTTCTACAACATTAGCAACTGCAAACATTTTAAGCTGTGGCACAAAGCTGATTCCAAAATGGTAACATGCATCTGAGGATACCAACACAAAGTCCTTCTATACACATTTCTGACTACCTGTTATCAATGAGTCGAGGCAGAGCTGCTGTGGCAGCTGATTGACACAACGTGCAAAGGAGAGTCTGAAACTTCTGTCCTCTTTCTTCTCATTTAATGACTTTCAGCAATTGTTCATCTGAGATGTTGTCCTCCACTTTAGATATGCTGAATGTTCCACCAACAGCTTTTTGGAATCATCTTGTGGGAGCAAAAATACAATTTGATGCCTGTTAAACTGTTACCGCTGGCGTTTCTTTAGCAAGTTAAAGTAAAAATGGGGTCTAAGTACAGAACTTTTTTAACAACAAGTTGTCTGTTATGTGTAGACACAACCTTATTTATTTCAGCTATAATAAAATACACCAGCTATGAGATCGTGGAGAGATGCAAAAAGATGGTAACACTCGCCACATTATCTGTGTAGGAGATAACAGTCTCTTTGTGGCGATGCATAAGCATATAGCAGACTGTAATAAATGTGTGACTAAACAAAATTACACTGAATGTCAAACCAGCAACTGGAAAAGAGCATGTGTAATGGACCGCATGCTGATTTAAAGGCTTTTTCTCAGCAGGATTGGGATAAGTTATTGTCCAAGTAAAATGAAAATTATCACTCTAGCTACAATTTGTACAGGCGAATGTGGTTTGTACACTTGGCTATACAATTTTCCTTTTGTTCAAATGAATCTAAAATTAGAAGGAATGTGTGTGCATGTAATTATTGGTCTAAGACAATAACACACCTTCTTTCTGTCATAACTGCCCAAGTGCAGCACCGTCAGCCCATGACTGTGTTCATTATACAGTAACAGGCTGTACTAGTTAAAAATGAGGAGCATTTATTCTCTCCCCAGAGGGCTTTTGGTGTTCCTATCCGCCATTACCCTGTGGACGTATGCAGACACAGGGAGGAGCAGACGGGAAGAAAGGAATTATGTCGACTCCCAAGTTACTGTTTTCCTTACCAGATCAACATGTCTCTCATGCTCCCAACACATTAAACACCTGCTTTAATCATACGTAATTTCAACGTAATATCCAGTGATATGCCATTGGATATTTAATAACTATCCAGTAACCAAATCCGTCCCCCACTTATAGCAGCGCACTTCTTCATGCATCTTGACAACATTGTGGATAACAGGTTGAACCGGGCATTGCTGGTTAGTTATATCTCCAGGCTGACAGCTGTACCTGACACTCCTTCACAGTGGAACATGTAAAGGCTTGTAAAGTTCCACTTCACAATAGTCACAGTTCCTTAGGACTGACTCACCAGCACCACGGATGGCTATGACTCTGTTAGCATTAGCTTCAGACAAGATTACATACCTTGCGTCCCCACAACACTAGATTTCATAAACAGAACAACTTTGTAGCTCTGCATGGACGTAAGCGATGTTGTTTTAGAGCGAATGTACAAGTTTAAATGACTCGAGCCTCCACTTAGCTTAAGCACGACAACGGGTTAGCCAAGCAGGCCAGGCAAACAGCGGCTGCTCATAAAACGAGGAAAGTTCTCCTTGAGCGGTCTCTGTACTTACACAACGCATCTCGAAATCATCCAGGACACCATGTCTTCTGTATCTGTAGGTCTGTTTCAGCAGTAGAACAGAGCCAATAATAATGTTAAACGCCGATCCCGCACCGCCGTGAACTTTTCAGCCCAAACTTCGGTAAACAGAAACAGCTAGCTAATCTCGTCGTACATCAGCTAGCCAACACACCAGGAACACCTCACTGCAGTGTCCTTGGAGTCATAGCTACACGACGAAGCGCGTATCCTAAATATTCCTGCTGTAGTCGCTCCCTCCCATCAGATTTCCTCCTTCCTTCTCTGCTTCGCTGCTCAGTTCCTGGCACAAGAAAGGTGCTGTCGTCATTAGGGAAAATAAACACCCTCCCTCCGCATATGCTATTGGCCAGTGCAGTCTGTTTACGACGAACCTGAAATTGTAATTGGCTGGCCACGTTTGGCTAGCCAATCACATCCATTTGGTTAAGCAAGTGGCATTTTAAACTCAGTTACTGTGCTCCGATTGGTCTGCTGTCGATTCGTGGCGAGCTCTAGCCAACCACGAGGGAAATATTTTTCAGAGCATGAAAACGGCAGGTGCGCGCCCTTTGACCTCCACCTTACGTTCAGTCTTCATGTCTGTAGCTGTTATTATACAAAATACATTTTGAATAACCTAAAAGTGAAAGCACGATTTTTTAAAATAAACAATGCCTTTAATCGCATAAACGTTGGAAAGCAAAGGGTTAGGTGGTTACTGTACATCAGGGTAAGTAATATTGAAGCATTTCATAAAGTCCAATGGGCCAAATAAAAAGTGTCTGTTTCTTGTTGTTATGCAGAAAAGTGTTTTGTCATGTAATGGTCAATAAGCACTAGTGACCTGACTCCATAGGCACTCGTGCATGCCATAACAGATCATCAGCTGTTCTTTTCTTTCTTCAGTCTTTTTGGTTCACCTGGTACCAAATTCATCTTGGTCTCATCTGTCCAAAAATATTTTACAGAACTGTGCAAGCTCTGTTTTCTGGCAAAGCCTAATCTGCCCTTCCCATTCTTGAGTTTAACCAGCGGTTTGCACTTTGTTGTGAAACCCTCTGTGTTTACATTCATGACGGCTTCTGAAGTCATTTTCTTAACCACAGACAGAATTCCACACGTTAGCTGTGTTTCATCATCTTTGTGGTTACATTCATTGTTGATTTGGCCTTTTTTTTAGTGATGGCCTTCTTCACTTGCACTGACATCTATGTGGACCTCATATTGAGAGTTCCAGTAAACAGCCTCCAAATACAAGTTCAACATTTGAATCAACCCCAGATTTTTTTTAATCTGCTTAAGCCATCCTCAACCATGAAACTGCTTTTTGGTCAAATGTCCAATTACTTTTGATCACCTGAAAATGGGGACTATGTACAAAAACACTTTTGCCATCCCTTTGAATTAAAGGTAAGAATCTGCAATTCTTGATTGTTTGATTTAAACTCTACCGTGGTAGTGTACGGAGGCAATATAACACAAACTGTGTCATCGCGTAAATACTCACGGACCTAACTGTAATCAGTACACACAAACCCCATCTGTCAGCTTTCAGAATGGCGCTTCTTTGTGTGTGTCTGCTTTAGGTAATAATAATAATTTAGGTAATAATAATAATTTAGGTAATAATAATCTAAGTAATAACAGCATCTGAGCTTGTACAATTGCAGCTATGAGCTTGTGCCTTTCTGTATCAGGATATTTGTAAACCCATGCAGACATGTTAGTGTATTGTGCAGGTATGTTCAGGCATGTGGGTAAGACTGGGAGGGGGGTCTGGTTTTATAGCTACTTGTTATTCATGAAGGCGGCTGCTACAGCGTGTAGCTCAGCGAGGAGATTCCCAGAGGAGCCTGTCTGGTCACACAATCTGTCTGGGAAAGCATCAGAGGCTCAGGGCTGAACAGAAAACACCTCCTCACCCTCAGCTGCTCACTGGTCTAATGTCATAGAGAGCAACAACATTAATTAGAAACATACACATTTGCAGACAAACCAAACAGAACAAATATGCTGTATTCTGAAGATCAGCCTCTGGTAAAAGGCAATTCCCATTACGCAAGGTGTTTGGGTCTTTCTTTGTGAGTACACTGCAGTGGTGGCGGTTGAATTTTTACTTCTGCATCCCAGTAATTACACCAGGCAACTTTAAAATGAAATTAAAGCAACAATCTCTCTTTGTCCCAATCATTCAACTGAAAGAAGTCAAAATAGAATCATAGACATACATAATACATATTGTTTAGTGTGTGTGTTTTTATTCAGAGTGTGAAGCCTGTAAAAATGAGTCAGGAAATATTAGCAGAGCTTTGCTGCTCAGATCAAAGTGTAAATTTCACTTTATCATTACAATAGTGACTGCCAGCTGTAAGTGTTTATTCATCACATTTTCTCGGTCTTAGTACTAATCTGGCCTGAACACACCCTCAACCAGCCATCGTGGCCCCCAATATACAGGAGATTGCATCAATCTCATTGATAATAATTAGAAATTATACTTTAATTGCGTTTAATCTTTGAATGGCTGTGGGGTAGAAACTCTTTTTTTAGCCTATTTGCCCTTGATTTTATTGTCCTGTATTGTCTGCCTGATGGCAGCAATTTAAAAGATCTTGATATGTGTGTGATGGGTCACACAAAATTTGGGGCCTTTCCTGAAACAGTGGGTATTGTGAAGTTTCTCCAGAGAGGGCAAACTGACTTTTCTCTGGGCAACTCTGATAACCTGCTGAAGTGCTTTGTGCCGCTGTGCAGCTGGAAAACCACACACAGAGACGATGCGTCAGTAATCTTTCTATTGAGCAGCGATATCAGGATACCAGCAGTTTGAGGTGGATGTTGTTGGGGGTTTTGTTTTTGTTATCACACTCAGGAAATGAAGTCTTTGCTGGGCCTTATTCACCACCTCAGCTGTGTTAACACCACTGGTCAAGTCCGCCGTGATGTGGACTCCCAAAAACCAGGAAACTGAAACCTTCTCCATACACTTCCTGTTAACGAGTAATGGCTGAGTAACCTTTCCTTCTTCCTGAAGTCCACGATGAGCTCCAATGTCTTTGGTGAATTAAGAAGGAAGTTGTTGTCTCTGCATGACACCATCACTGATTCCAAGTCAATCCTGTAGGTGCACTGATCTTCCCCAAAGATGAGCCGCATCATCGTGGACATTTTTTATTACAGTTTTTCTCGATTGGTTTGGCCCATTTCTTGAAACCGAGTTGACTTTCTCAAAATAACATGGACAAATCTCCAAACCACCTTGCAATTGTTCACAACAGAATGTCATTTTTCAGTGGTTTCATCAAATTGCTAATGCTTTAGTACATGTCTCAAGTGACTTTGTGCTTCTTTTCAAATGATTATGTACAAGTAGCTACAGTTAGCACAATGAGCCCACATTTAGCACATTTTCCAAATAAATAGATCTTGGCGATCTAAACTGATTAGTTGATTTTTCAGTGAAATGGTTACTCACTCCAAAACATATCAGCATGGTTTCATTGTGTAAGTCATCATATGCACAATTGTCTGTTCAACTGTCAAAATTAGTCAAAGATATAATACCATGAAAGTATGTCTTGGAACATTTGATAAAGTTATGACAGTACTTGACAATCAATCAGGTGAAATTAGAACTAACGAAGGAGCAGTTTCCCACATCTCAGATGACCAATCAAACAGGTCGTTTAGATACCTGACAGGTGTTGTCTATGATTATGACTGCTGCCAAAAGTATATAGACAGAGCTTGGCCCAGGGCCAGTTTCATTTGCAGTGTGAACATGGAAGCACCTCGCCAAGTACAACAGCAACTTCCTGCTCGAGGAAGAGGAGGAAGAAGAAGAGGAAGAGGAGGAAGAAGAAGAGGAGGAGTGAGAATGCGTGGAGGAATAGGGGGAAGAGGCCGAGGAGCACGGAGGCACCATGATGTCCCAGATGAAATCCGGGCCACCCTTATTGACCACGTTATAAACCATCGCCTCACAATGGCAGAGGCAGGTCGCCGAGTGCAGCCTAATGTGCCTCGGTCTACAGTCTCCTCCATCATCCAAACCTTTCGCAGGGAAAACAGGTACAGAACTATGCTATTGAACTATTCAGTGTTGGTGTGTGTGTAGGCCTAGAGTACTGTAATATCTTCATGTCATGTTATATGATACTATAAAAATGACAAAGAAAAAAAATGGAGAAAATACTGTGAATAGTATTCCAGTCACTGTGCAGTGCATCACACTGTTAGTACCATAAAACAGCAGTACAATTACATTGGTAACTCATTTTGTAACAAATTCACAGTGTTGACCTTTGACTTGTATGTCTAGGATTGGACGACAGCCTCAAGTGGGTGGCAGAAGAAAACTTCTAAATGAACAACAAGAACGAGAAATATGCAACATGGTCATTGCAAATACTGCCATCACACTGAGACAGATTCGTAATGCAATCCTGCTAGACAATGTAATGTTCCAAAATATAAACTCTATCAGCATCTCCACAATAGACCGGGTACTGCAGAAACATCAGATGACCATGAAACAGATTTACAGGGTACCATTTGAGAGAAACTCTGACAGAGTGAAAGGGCTGCGGTACCAGTATGTGCATGTAAGTCAACTACTGGTTGTCTATCATTGTAACACTATTACAGTAAGACATGGTTACCACTGTTTTTTTGTTTTGCGTTATCCTTTTTACCTTCATAATCCAGCTTTGTGTGACTAGAGCATTTTGCCTAGAAATTGTCTTCAGTTTTCCACTCCCTGTTTTTACAGTACTTTAGATCCTCCCTGCAGTATCTGTCTCTACTTGACTGATTAGATTTATTTCTATTCTATTGTAGAGAATAATGGCATTAGAAGGCAACGAAACCCCTCACATCCTAGTGTTCGTTGATGAAGCTGGCTTCAACCTGGCCAAAGGTCGAAGGCGTGGCCGTAACATCATTGGCCACCGAGCCACTGTGGATGTCCCAGGCCAGCGAGGAGCAAATATAACAATGTGTGCCGCTATATCAGAAAGAGGTGTGGCCACACACATTCCCAGTTTAGGGCCCTACAATACACAAAAGCTCCTCAATTTTTTGGACCACCTTTATACTGATCTGATCCCAGAAAATGAGAGAGGTGAAGAAGGACCTCAGCTACCACATTATGTCATTGTGTGGGATAATGTGAACTTCCACCGCGGCCCACGCATCAGAACCTGGTTCACCACCCATCCCCGGATGCTAATGGAGTTTCTTCCCCCTTACTCTCCTTTCCTAAATCCAATTGAGGAGTTTTTTTCAGCTTGGAGGTGGAGGGTGTATGAGCATCAGGCTCAAGACCAGAGGGCCCTGCTGCATGTGAGGACATCACAGGGGATCAATGTAGGGGATGGTTGAGACATTCACACCGTTTCTTCCCTCGCTGCATCGCAAGAGAAAATATCCGTTGCGATGTGGATGAGAATTTATGGCCTGACAGAGAGCAGCGCGTCGATGGCCAGGGGGATGAGGATGGTGGCCAGGAAAGAGAGGGTGACAATGGCGACCACTGAAAATATTACTGTACTATAGTTCTGAAACTTTATGTACAGTATGTTAGGCTAGAGTTTGTTTGTTTTTTGTTTGTGTTTATAACTGTTCACATTTACAGAATCCTGTATATGTTTTCTTTTCACAGTATGTTCTCTAATGTTAACATTTCTTTGTACGAATGAAAATGTTTACAGTTTCCTTGAGTATGAGTGGTTTATTGGAGGCTGATTTTACTGTAAAGTCTTTTAGTTTTATTCATAGTGGTATTCTGTTGCTAGACCTGTGTCTCAGTGACAAAACGTCTAAGCATTTTGACTTGCAGTGCTTAAACAATGCCAAAGGTATAATGCATTTTGGGGGCATTGACTATTTATATGGGAAGGATATTTAGTTTTGACACATGGATAAACTCTTTTGGGAGAGATATGAGCTTTTGCAGGGGATCCATGGTGTTGTGCTAAACCATCCAGGTTATTTTGACAAAAGCACTAAATGAATGCACATGTGCCAAGGCAATTGAGAAGGATCTGTGCTATTTTGACTGTACTGACCTTTTATATGGGAAAGGAATATGCTTTTGAAGCATGGACGAAGAGTTTGGGGAAAGATATTTGATTTTGCTAGTGAGCTATAATGTTGGGCAGAACTGTAAGTGTCATGAACCGAAGTTCCGTGCGCAAGCTGGACCCAGAAGCAGAACACACACACCAGGGTAGGAGGGAATAAAGAAAGCAAATTTATTATAACTAAAGGTGTCCCGTGAGGGTAGCCGAAAAAACAACGTATGGAACCAGAAGAAACCGAGGGACTGGGGAGGTGAACTGCGCAGGGAACGCCGAGAGCGGGGCTGTGAGAAGCTGCAAAACAAAAAAGAGAAACAGATTACTGGGGTGCGGAAAAAAGGCAGCATACGAGGGAAGGTGGAGTATACGTCTTACGGAGGTAGCCGGGCTGAGTGAACCAGAGGGGGGGGGGCTCCAAAAGGGTCGAGACGGCGAGGCTGATAGTGCTTCCGAATCTCAGGCGGACAGGTGGACAGGCAGGTGGCTCGCAAAAACGCCGAGTTGTGATCGCTGAGAGGCGACTACGGACTGGCGTGGAGCAGCAGGTAGGGCAGGATTAAATAGTCCACCTGGTGATCGCCTGGGATGGGATGCAGGTGTGGGGTTAGCAGCCACGCCCGTGGGCGTGGGCATCCCAACAGCACCCCGGACGCCGGGCCGCGGACCATGACAGTAAGACTGTTTGGCCAAATGACCTTATGGTTTTGAGAATGTCATCTCGGTTTCAAGAAATGAGCCAAACCAATCGAGAAAAACTGTAATATGTTTAACACAATCTTCAAGAAGTAAGAGAACATCTGAGGAGTGGAGAAAAATGTGCTGGTAGCGATTTTCAGGAACAAGAGTAATCTATGGAACAGTAGTAACTACAGAGAGATTAATGAGCCATGCAGCTATGGGAAAAAGCTAAAGCTAGGATAAAAAGAGTGGTAATGATTAGTGAGCATGAAGCTGTACTTGCCCAGAAAGAGCACTACCAATGCAATCTAGAGAAGGTCAGATGGAGCTGATCTGTGTCTTTGTGGATCTAGAGAAGCCATATCATAGGGTGCCAAGAGAAGAAGTGTGGTACTGGATGAAGAAGTCAAAAGTGTCAGAGAAGTATGCGAGCGTGGTGGAGGGCATCGATAAGGACAGCGAGACAGTGGTGAGCTGTAGGGTGGAAGTAACAGATGGGTTCAAGATGCAGCTGGGATTATATCACAGATGTTCTGAGAGCCCCTCATTATTTGTGATAGTGTTGGACAAGTTGGCACATGAGGTCAGGCATGGACTACAGTGATCTGTAAGGAGAGTATGGAGCAGATGGAACAGAGCCTAGAGAGGTGAAGGTATGCACTGAAGAGAAGAGGGATGAGTCAAGTGTTTGAAAGTAGATACATTTAAATACCTGGAGATTATTATCCAAAACAACAGACAGTGCACAAAATCTGTGAAGAAGAGAGCAGGCAGTGCGGACTGAGTGTCAGGAGGACAGCAGAAAGAGTGAAAGGAAAAGTTTATAAGCTGGTATGGAGAACTGCTATGATGTATGGTTTGGAGATGGTAGTGCTGACGAAAAACCAGAAGCAGAGCAGGACCAGGCTGGTCAGGATTGGAAATGAGTATATCAGAGGGACAAAGTCAGAGAGGCAGGGTTGAAATGATTTGGATGTGTGCAGAGGAGGGATAGTGAGAGGCTTGGTGTGATGGAGGATGGTAGGGATAGGGCTAGATGGAGGCCGCTGAAAGACGAAGAAGACCAAACACATCCCTACTCAGCTGTACACTGACTGTGACTGGTCACATCTGACCAACTCATCTAGGGCTAGAAATCTAGAAAGCCGTTGAAGTATTTCTTTAAACAGCATGAATATGCACATGTCGAGGAGCGTGTCAGGCTACATTTCACTGTGTGTTATACTTGTATAACTATGCATGTGACAAATAAAGAACCTTGAATATGCAGTGAGTTCTTCTGCTAATTTAAGGAACTGGGATGTCTTTAGCAGAGCTCCCCAGCAGGTCTTGTATTATGTAAAAGCACAATATAAATGTGTACAGTACAGTATAGAATCCAATAATGTTCATCCCACAGTGTCATTTCTTCATAGTTATCACAATACTCTTGCTTTCAAATTGGTCTTACTCGTCTGCTGATACCTACCGCTGCTCTGTGCCTTCTTCGTACTCTTTTGTTTTCTCTTTCTTGCATTTCCTTGTCCGTCCGTTCTATGACTGCATTTCCTCAGGATCTTTTCCCTTTTTTTTTCAATGCCGCTCTTCTTCCATCGCTCGTCAAGCTCTCGTTCTCTCCTTATCTTGCATCCCACAAGCCTGGAGATCACTGCAGGCTGATTGCTACATGCTTCACGCATATAAACCTTGACGCTGTCCTTACAGTTTTTCTCAGTCGCTTTGGTGCGTTTCTCAGATCAGAATTGAAATTCTCATAACTATTAGTTCAACCTCCACAACACTCAGTCATTTGTGCACATCATAGTAGCAATTTCTCCTCTCTCTGAACAAACTGCAAATGATTTTGGACATGAATCAGTTGCTTCCATACATTTCCCTGCTGCTTTCTGACATCTCCATTTGCTTATGTCATGTCAGTCAAAAGTAATCATACCTATGGATGCTGAATAGTCGTTCCCAATAAAACTAATAGTCATACATCCATTGCTTGAGTCATCACACACAAAATTGTTGAACTAGTTATCACATGCCAAATATTGGCCATCTGTCAAGCAAATCCTATACCTTTCTGTATCATTGTTCCTGGAAATGTCTCCGAAATTGAACAATTGATCTCGGGTGAATTACAGCTGTCACTCATGAGGAGGCGTGTGAAAGTTTAGTTGTAACCAATGACAAACAACTTGTTCACTGTCAATTATGGATGAATCCTGTGAATCCCCAATTGGCAAACATATATAAACTGCGCAGGGGCTAGTGTGTACCATTTCTACACTTCTGTGACACAAAATGGAAGATCAGCACCGTGGAAGAGGGGTGAGGATGCGGGGAGGAAGGGGAAGAGGGAGAAGAGGCAGATATAGGCGGATTCCCAATGAAATAAGGGCTACAATTGTGGACCATGTTGTCAATCACGGCCTCACCATGGAGGAGGCTGGTCGAAGGATGCAACCCAATATTGGAAGAACTACTGTCAGTTCAATCATTCAAACATTCCGTAGGGAAAACAAGTATGCAAACAGTAATACACTGTACTGTACTGTGCCATCTCAGACACATCACATGTTATTGTACTGTATTTGCAATTTCACAAAAAGTTCACTCTGCACCACATAGGATTGTAAGACAACCTCGCGGAGACGGAAGAGGGCCCCTTTTTACCCCACAGCAAGAAGAAGCCATTTGTGCACTGGTCATTGCAAACAATGCAATAAAGCTGAGAGATATACAAAGCGCTGTCATAGAGAATTACACGGTATTTGGCAATATTGAATCTGTTCCAATTTCAACAATTGACAGAGTACTCAAGACAAATGAAATCCACATGAGCAAATGGCCCTGCTAGCAGCCATGGATGCAGCATGTGACGACATCACAGCAGGGTCCTGCAGAGGATGGATTCGCCACTCCAGGAGATACTTTCCTCGCTGCATTGCGAGGGATAACATCTGTTGTGATGTAGATGAAAATATGTGGCCAGACAGACAGGAACGTCTGGATGTGCCAGAATGATTTACTGTACTGTTACATGTGCTGTTTATTGTTCACATTAGTGCACAGCTCTACCAAATGGGTGATTTTATGTTTACATGTATTCTACAGTGCACAAGTGACTGTAGCATATTTTTCTTTTGCACAATTCTGTAGGATTACAAACACTTCTACACAATGGAAATGTGAAACGTACGTATTCAGTGTCTCAGTTACTCCCAAGACTCCCATAACATCTACAGTGACTTTACTGCACATTTCAGATGGCTGTACAGGTAGGCCATAGTGCTGTCGTCAGCATTTTCAGGTGTCACCAATTGTTTTTGCAATGGGAAACACTGAAATTATAAACTGTCATAGTGGAAACATGACAATGCCATTTGACTATCTTGTTCATAAAGATGGTGTCAAGACTTTTCATTTTGATGGCACTGACAGTTTCATTGACATGGATACTTGCTTTTGAGGTATGGATAATCAATTCTGTGCATGTGACGTGCTTTTGCAGGCTATCCACTAGGTTTTGCAGTTTGCACTAATTGTTTTGGGAAATGCACTAACTGCTGTGCAAATGTTAATGGTGTTCTGAGAAACGCACCAAAGCGACTGAGAAAAACTGTAAGATGCCTCCACTCCACTCCATTGAGACGTAAGCACATGAACGCAAAAGCAGACAAATGCGCAATCCTGGACAGGGCTACACATGAGTAGGAGACTCACACAGACCTTCCCTCTCTCATTCTGCTTTGCTCTGCCCTATTCTCCTCCTCTTGCCTTCACTGCTCCTTTTTTAGTCTTGCTTGTTTATAGTAAGTCGATGGAAGACGTGGAGTAAACCACACAGGAGAGAGATCAAACATGCCAGCTGCATTTTAAATTCTGATTGAGATAGATAGATAGATAGATAGATAGATAGATAGATAGATAGATAGATAGATAGATAGATAGATAGATAGATAGATAGATAGATAGATAGATAGATAGATAGATAGATAGATAGATAGATAGATAGATAGATAGATAGATAGATAGATAGATATTTTAACCATTAGAGAAAAATAACTCATAATCATCTCACAGATGTAACATTATCTACAGCTACTTTCATTACCATTGATATTCATTTAGTCTTTTTCTCCCATTGATCTTTCTGAGTTAACTTCTACCATTTTAATGCTTCAATCTTAAATATGATCAACCTATCTCTAATAATCAGCTATGTACCACAGGCCTTCAAGCTGGCTGTAGTTAAACCTTTACTCAAAAAGCATCCCTAGACCCAGCAGTCTTAGCTAATTATAGGCCAATCTCCAACCTTCCTTTTATATCAAACATCCTTGCCTGCACATGCCTGCAGCACAGAAACAGCTTTAGTGAAGGTTACAAATGATCTTCTTATGGCCTCTGACAGTGGACTCATCTCTGTGCTTGTCCTGCTAGACCTCAGTGCAGCGTTCGATACTGTCGACCATAATATCCTATTAGAGCGATTAGAACATGCTGTAGGTATTACAGGTACTGCTATTAGGAGTTGGTGGGGTCTCTCTGGTGTGGTTTCATGGGTTTTGCTTCCTTTTTCAGCACAGGTAGTTGGGGCGGTGTGTCACAGGATGCTGGCACACCAGCGGTACATCAGACGTCATTTGATAGCGCGTTCTTAAGGAGCAGCGCGACGGACGCCTGGTGTCGGAATGTTGTCGCCTCCCTGAGTTTTAATGTGTTGATTGAGCTCTGCGGTGTGCACTACGGCAAACCCATGTTTTGGATTTGGTCTGCTTATCCGCATTCCTGTATCCTTAGCTGGACCCATCACCCGCCTGCCTGCCAGGTGCTGGTGAAGCCGCATTTCCTGGATTTCTATGGAGATCAACCTTGAGATCTACCTCTGCATCCCGGAGATTTTCGGTGTGACAAGTGAGCTCCCCAACTCTCCCCATGCCTGTTGCCGTTTGCTATCGATTGTTTGGTGTCTTCCCCTAAAACTTCGTTTCCCTTTTTCCCGTAGATCCACCCTGTGTGCGCTGATTTCCCCGTTCACTCCGAATGCGTGTCAGCTTCCTTCCCTGGTTTTCCCTCGTTTATTTTACAACCTCCCAGCCTATGTAAATACTCCGGGCACTGTAAATAAAAAGCACCTTTTGCACTTCTTACATCTCTGTGTGTTTTGCCATAGAGTCCTCTCCTTCAGCTTAACAACTGCGCTGCAGTGGTTTGTATCATATCTCTCTAATAGACTCCAGTTTGTGCATGTAAATGGAGAGTCCTCTTCACACACTGAGGTTAATTATGGAGTTCCACAGGGTTCAGTGCTAGGACCAATTCTGTTTACATTATACATGCTTCCCTTAGGCAGCATCATTAGAAGACATAGCATACATTTACACTGCTATGCAGATGACACCCAGCTCTATCTGTCCATGAAGCCAGTTAACACACACCAATGAGTTAAACTGCAGGAATGTCTTAAAGACATAAAGACCTGGATGGCCGCTAACTTTCTGCTTCTTAATTCAGATCAAACTGAGGTTATTGTACTCGGCCCTGAAAAGCTTAGAAATATGGTATCTAACCAGATTCTTACTCTGGATGGCATTACCTTGGTCTCCAGTAACACTGTGAGGAACCTTGGAGTCATTTTTGACCAGGACATGTCCTTCAATGCACATATTAAACAAATATGTAAGACTGCTTTCTTCCATTTGTGCAACATCTCTAAAGTTAGAAATATCCTGTCTCAGAGTGACGCTGAAAAACTAGTTCATGCATTTATTACTTCCAGGCTGGACGACTGTAATTCATTATTATCAGGAAGTCCTAAAAACTCCCTGAAAAGCCTTCAGCTGATCCAAAATGCTGCAGCAAGAGTCCTGACAGGGACTAGAAAGAAAGAGCAGATTTCTCCTGTTTTGGCTTCCTGTTAAATCCAGAATTCAAAATCCTGCTCCTCACATACAAGCTCTTAAATAATCAGGCCCCATCTTATCGTAATGACCTTGTAGTATCATATCACCCTATTAGAGCACTTCGCTCTCACACTGCAGGCCTACTTGTTGTTCCTAGAGTATTTAAAAGTAGAATGGGAGGCAGAGCCTTCAGTTTTCAGGCCCCTCTTCTGTGGAACCAGCTTCCAGTTTGGATTCAGGAGACAGACACTATCTCTACTTTCAAGATTAGGCTTCAAACTTTCCTTTTTGCTAAAGCATATAGTTAGGGCTGGACCAGGTGACCCTGAATCCTCCCTTAGTTATGCTGCAATAGACGTAGGCTGCGTGTTTCTTCTTCAGTCACCTTTCTCACTCACTATGTGTTAACAGACCTCTCTGCATTGAATCATATCTGTTATTAACCTCTGTCTCTCTTCCACAGCATGTCTTTATCCCGTCTTCCTTCTCTCACCCCAAATGGTCACAGCAGATGGCCCCGCCCCTCCCTGAGCCTGGTTCTGCTGGAGGTTTCTTCCTGTTAAAAGGGAGTTTTTCCTTCCCACTGTCACCAAAATGCTTGCTCATAGGGGTCATATGATTGTTGGTTTTTCTCTGTATGTATTATTGTACAATCTACTGTGCAATATAAAGCGCCTTGAGGCGACTGTTGTTATGATTTGGTGCCACTGACTCTGATATCCTAGGTGCTTACAATAATGCTACAGCAGTCATTTGGCATCTGCTGGTGCATGCCACATTTGGTTGATGTGGATAGGGCCCATGCCACTGGGCAACTTCAAGCTGGTGTTCTGCAAATCCAAGCTGCAGTATTCTCTGCATTAGTTGTCGGTGCTCGTCTCATCTCCCAAGTTTAGCTCATTAGTCCAAGTTTGAATTTTTATTTATCTTTTATTGTTCATGTATTTTGTTTCTAGGTTCATTTTTGCCAGCAAATAAAAGCTGCTGCTTTAAGTTAAGTTCTCCGTCTCAGAGTCCTGCGTTTGGGTCCAACCCCTGCCTGCCAAACAGCTTACCATAACAGCAATGCCATATCTCCACAGTCTGAGCCTGGACTCTATCCTCTAAAATGACAATGTTAATTCCCCAGAGAATGGGGTTTATTAGAGACTACATCCAGAATTTGGGAGTGGAGAGAATGGAATGGCCTGCCTGCAGTCCTGACCTCAATCCCACCAAACACCTGTGGGATCAACTTGGCCGTGCTGTTCATGCCAGAGTGACCAATATATTCACATTGGCTGACTTGTGACATTGAAGAATGGAATGCCCACAGCAGTGTGTGACCAAGTGGTGACTAGCATGAGAAGGAAGTGCCAGCCTGCTGTGGCTGTGTATCGTCCTTCCACATGGTTCTATGGCCTGTGTTTGTTAAATGAATAAATTGTTAAATTGCCAAAATGTCATGTTTCTTAGGACTTCAATCATCCAACCCAATAAACAACACCAAACAAACTCTGACTATTGCTGATTCTGTTTTTGGACATGAAGCTGACACCAACAACCATAGTGAAGTATCTTCCAGTGGCCAAAGCAGGTGACATCGCAGGAGCTCTGAAACTGTTGGCTAAGGATAAACATAAATTCTGTAAAACTATAACTCCCATTGGCAGTAATACCAGTCAGCTACATCAATAAGAGGTCACTAAAATTTGAATTGAATCAGTATGTAACAGTCAAAACAATGTTGTACTAGGTAGTTTTCTCTGGTTCCCACTAATTGGACCAGGAGTGATGTGTTTAGCCACATGTCCTTCTTAAATTGCTGGTTGTCTGAACGGTTCCAAAAAATAATGTGGGCTTTATAGATAATTGGAAGACTTTCTGGGGAATACCTGGTCTTGTTAGGAGCTACAACATCCAATCCTTGGATGGAGCTAATCTCTTTTCTAGGAATCTGGTCAAACCCCCCAAACTATCCAGAGTTGAGACCAGGAAGCAGAGTTTCAGTCTGGTAAATGGATTGGTTCTTATATAGTGCTTTTCTACTCTGAGAACTCAGTGTTCATACAGTGCACAGTCTGGAGCAGACAGGGATCAAACCACCAACCTTCCGATTAGTAGGTGACCTGACTGCGTCAGCTCCAGACCACCAAAAGACAACAAAAAGTCCCAAAGAAAGAACAATGTGGTATCTACAACTATTGCGGGGTCTACCGTGTTATTGTATGGTCTACCTTATAGTATAAAGCGCCTTGACGCAACTGTTGTTGTGATTTGGCGCTATATAAATGAATTAATTTCAACTGAATTACAACTGCACCAAAGAGTAAAACAGTGAAATGCAGATTATTAAGTTTCTCTCTTAAGTTCCTATTGGTACATGAATTAATAATTCATCAACGTATTGATGTACTCTGCCTTACGGACACCTGGTTACAGCAGGTGGATTATCTTAGTTTAAATGAATCAACACCCGAGTCATACTAACTGTTAGAATCCTTGAAGCTCAAGTTGAGGCGGGTGAGTGGCAACAATCTTCCACTCGAGGTTATCAATCAACCAAAGACCCAGAAAGTGTTTTAATTGTATTTGTTGATATTTGTCGTCCTCCTGGACCTTAATCAGAGTTTCTATCTGATGTCTCCAGGTATACCCTGGGCCTGCTCCTGGAAAGACATGCCCAGCCAAAACACCTAGCCCAGGAGGCGACAGCCTTAGCTGTCTCCTTTCGATGTGGAGTAGCAGCACTGCTCTGAACACCTCCTGACTGACTGAAGTCCTCACCCTATCGCTAAGGCAGAGCCCATCCACCTTTCTGAGAAAATTTCCACTGCTTGTATCTCAGTCTAATTGTGTTAACAAGAAGATCGGACTGAGATACAAGACTCCCCCAAACAACAACGCACCACCTGGTGGCGGATGGATGCATAACATTCAGGACACAATAATTTACTGACATTGGGCATCACATAAAAACATAACAATTAGATTAAACAAGTAAATCCGACCAGTGACAACAACAACAATTACTCGGCTAGTCATACATTGTGAAGTATTACATCTCCACAGCGCAATACCATTGATATTTATTTAGACTTTTGTTGTCCAATTGATCTTTGTGAGTTCACCTTCAGTAATTACTTCCTCCAAACAATCAATGTGTGTTTTAGACCCCATTGCAACAAGACTGTTCAGAGAAGCCCTATCATTTATTAATGCTTCAACATTAAAAACTGTAAACCTATGAATAGGCTAAGTGCCTGAAAATGCTTCAACAAGAGTACTGACAGGGACTAAAAAGAGAGAGTATATTTCACTGGTGTCCCTTCATTGGCTCTCTGTTAAATCCAAAATTGAATTAAAAACCCTTATTATTACATACAAGGTCTTAAATAATCAGGCCCCATCTTATCTTAATGACCTTGTAGTACCATATCACCCTATTAGAGCACTTCGCTCTCGCTCTGCAGGCCTACTTGTTGTTCCTAGAGTATTTAAAAGTAGAATGGGAGGCAGAGCCTTCAGTTTTCAGGCCCCTCTTCTGTGGAACCAGCTTCCAGTTTGGATTCAGGAGACAGACACTATCTCTACTTTTAAGATTAGGCTTCAAACGTTCCTTTTTGACAAAGAATATTATAAGGATGACCCTTAATCCTTCCTTAAGTGTTTCTTCTTGACTCACCTTTATGTGTGTTTGTACACCATTCTGCATGTAATTATTAGTTATTAATAATCTCTAGTTGTGTGTCTTTTTCCCGTCAGTCCCTGAGCCTGGTTCTGCTGGAGGTTTCTTCCTGTTACAAGGAAGTTTGTCCTTCCCGCTGTCACCAAAGTGCTTGCTCATAAGGAGTCAACTAAATGTTGGGGTATTCGCTGTATTATTGTAGGATCTTTACCTTACAACATAAAGCAGCTTGAGGCAGACTGTTGTTGTTGAGACCCCCCAAGCACACTGGGTATGTTCTTTGTAGCCATTAAAGAGTAGAGATTAATAGTAATTTTGCAAGAAAAAAAAAAAAAACTCTCTCTCTCACACACACGCACCAAAAAACCCCAACTTTCATACTGGGATAGTGATGAAAAACGTATACCTTTAGTAGAATGGATAAATGATTACATTATTTATAATATATATTAATATAAACAACATATTAAACAAAATATAGATGATATAAACATAATTTCCTCCAGAATTGTTACCTTCCTATATTAATGCTGCTTGTGATGGCAGAAATAGAAGTGCAGTCCCGCTAACAGAGCGGGAGCATAACAAGGAATTTGAACATTAGCCGTTCATTATATTAGCCTCGACTCGTGGCGGTAATAGTCGGTGTAGTATTAGCAAAAATAGTACCAATTATTCGACGGAGCGGAGGGACACCAGCGTGCTGCGGTTTGTGAATGTCTAGGGATCAGCGGAGAAACACCAATGGATGGCGGCTGTGCTGCGGTTCAATGTTCCACCGTTTTTTCAAGTGGAGAGAAAAGGCGACTGACGCTTGAACGGGTGGAGACTGCTACACGTTTAAATCCCCCGGGTCGGTTTTTCATCTTTCAGCAAGGCCAACTTTTCTTTTTTTCCTTTTCCTCCCATCCGTTGGATTATTTAGAGCTGTTTTAATGTCGTAAGTTACAGGTCTGCAAGGGCGTCGTTGTTGGGAAGTTTATTCCGGGGGGGGTGGGGGGGTTTGACCAGCAAAGGGCCATGGCAGTCGAGGCTCGGCCGGAGCTGGTCGGGAAGCGGTTCCTCTGTGTCAGCGGTGCCGAGCCGCCTGAAATCGGCGACATTGGTCGGTGGCCGTGGAGGTCCGGGGTTATACGGGCCGTCAACCATCGTGACAGCGACAATGCCGAGCTGACGGTAAGGAAAATGCTGACTTTGTCCTCGTAGTTGTCTGTTACATGCAAAGCAAACGGGAAAATCTCTGTGGTTGGTGGCTAGCCAGCGAGGCACTGTTGTAGGCTTGCCAGGCGGAAATTATTTTGCGGCTTTCTTTTCGGTCGCTGCGACTCTTCGGACGCAGGAGTCTGTGGTGTGTATGCACACCTGATTAGTAGAATATGTTGCATTGTTTACGTGTGAGTTTGGCTAGTTTTCGGACCGCTTAAGCCTGCGAGTCAATGCGTGGTAGCTTGGAAAGCAAACGGTTAGTTCAGGTCTAAGTTCTGCGCTTATTTACACGAAATCCTCCAACTTGTGTCTTCCATTAAGCACGCGCTGTGGCTCAGACTGATATAAGTGGGCTGGTTATTCAGTTAGTGCCCAGATCATTTGAAGCGCGGTGTGCCTCTGCCAGCCTGAGGGATATTGTAAGGGTCGATTGACACATAATCAATGCGAAGCACCGAGTGACACGTGAATGGCTCATGTTGTCATTGGAGAAAAGCATGTGTAGGAATTTGAGTCCCTGCTTTACACTGCAGATCAGCTGACGCGTGTCAAGTTGGCTTTCCACAGACGTTAAATAGTCGTTATTACTTCGTGGTTACTAGTCTCCGTCCGTGTTATTAGGGCATTTCTTGTGGCCACTCGGACTTGCGCACGGGTGCGGGAATGCTAGGATTTCCAAACACACAACAGAAGAGGCTCGCTGCAGGCTGAACAAAGGCCATTTTGTCTTCAAGTAAAATATATGGTTTGCATTTTCAAAAAGGACCTTCTGTCACGCTCCTGTCACGCAGGTGCCCATACGTTTCCCGCTTCACGTGTAATAATTGCATTCGTAATAGTAGCCGGGCAGTAAATACACAACCCTCCTTCCTATAAAGAGGCATTTTTTATAACGGGCTAACGTGCCAAAGCCAGCAAACAATGAAATATTTGCCCTGACAAGCCCTTGGCTGGCGAACGCAGTGTATAGTGCATTCTCCCCTTTTCTTTTGTTCAGTCTTTTTTGACTGCCTATGCAGATAACTGGCAGAAGCCCCAGCCCAGCTCTGATTTGATGCTTTAGCCTGTTGTCTTTGTCTATATGTTCCCTTTTTTGAGAGCAGTAAAGCGTCTGGCTTTAAAGCTTATGGCGAATTTAATCATGTGATTGTCACAGAGCTCTGTGGCGGATTTATTCTTTGTGTATGATTTTATTTGTCAAGTTAATTTCTTGCATATTTTCCAACGATTTTGAAGCTTAAACGTTTTTTTTTCAGTGTTCTTAGTCCTTGGCAGACCATAGATGCAACTGATTAATACTGATGTCTTTTTGATTAGAGAGTGGACGAATTTGTGTTGTCACACCTTCCTTGCTTTCTGTTATTCATATAATCAAAGTATCAGGCTGGCATGGGTGGTTATCTTTCATGAATTAATTACAGTTTCATAACAAAACATTGTTGGTGCCTTCACTAGATCAGACATGTGCTTCTTTGTACTGGACAACAGCCGTGTCCCCAGATTACTAATGCCCAGTAGAGCTGGTCCTTGTCTGTGATGTAACTTAGGCATGGAGTAGTGTTCTACTTTAATTCCATACAGTGTGGCACAGTCTCATTAGCAAGGGGCTTAACTATCAGAGTGAATACAGTGGAGAGGGATTTGAGAGTAGATTAGAGGAAGTGTGTCAAGCCAGGTTGCCAGGCCTTTGTCAAGTGTCTCTGATCAGATAGGCCAAAAGTTCATATTTACTGTTAATGCTCACTGAGATTTATTACTCAGCAGATACAAATGTAGAAAAAAGAGAACGCCCCTTAATGTTTTTCACGTTTGTGGCTGAAGTAGAAATCAGTGAGTGTGTATCAAAAATCCGTTGGACAGAACAGCACTTAAGAATTCCTGTAAAGACGATCCTCTTGGTTTCACTGTCTTAAAGTTGCATTTAATTCTAGGGCTGTTCGATATATCGATATATATCGGACGACGATATAAAAACATCTATCGTTTCATTTTACGCTATCGTTTATTTGGTGGTGTCGCAAAATAAACTGTTTACAGCAATACAGTGGGGCAAAAAAGTATTTAGTCAGCCACCGACTGTGCAAGTTCCCCCACTTAAAATGATGACAGAGGTCAGTAATTTGCACCAGAGGTACACTTCAACTGTGAGAGACAGAATGTGAAAAAAAAATCCATGAATCCACATGGTAGGATTTGTAAAGAATTTATTCGTAAATCAGGGTGGAAAATAAGTATTTGGTCAATAACAAAAATACAACTCAATACTTTGTAACATAACCTTTGTTGGCAATAACAGAGGTCAAACGTTTACTATAGGTCTTTACCAGGTTTGCACACACAGTAGCTGGTATTTTGGCCCATTCCTCCATGCAGATCTTCTCGAGAGCAGTGATGTTTTGGGGCTGTCGCCGAGCAACACGGACTTTCAACTCCCGCCACAGATTTTCTATGGGGTTGAGGTCTGGAGACTGGCTAGGCCACTCCAGGACTTTCAAATGCTTCTTACGGAGCCACTCCTTTGTTGCCCGGGCGGTGTGTTTTGGATCATTGTCATGTTGGAAGACCCAGCCTCGTTTCATCTTCAAAGTTCTCACTGATGGAAGGAGGTTTTGGCTCAAAATCTCACGATACATGGCCCCATTCATTCTGTCCTTAACACGGATCAGTCGTCCTGTCCCCTTGGCAGAAAAACAGCCCCATAGCATGATGTTTCCACCCCCATGCTTCACAGTAGGTATGGTGTTCTTGGGATGCAACTTCTTCCTCCAAACACGACGAGTTGAGTTTATACCAAAAAGTTCTACTTTGGTTTCATCTGACCACATGACATTCTCCCAATCCTCTGCTGTATCATCCATGTGCTCTCTGGCAAACTTCAGACGGGCCTGGACATGCACTGGCTTCAGCAGCGGAACACGTCTGGCACTGCGGGATTTGATTCCCTGCCGTTGTAGTGTGTTACTGATGGTGACCTTTGTTACTTTGGTCCCAGCTCTCTGCAGGTCATTCACCAGGTCCCCCCGTGTGGTTCTGGGATCTTTGCTCACCGTTCTCATGATCATTTTGACCCCACGGGATGAGATCTTGCGTGGAGCCCCAGATGGAGGGAGATTATCAGTGGTCTTGTATGTCTTCCATTTTCTGATGATTGCTCCCACAGTTGATTTTTTCACACCAAGCTGCTTGCCTATTGTAGATTCACTCTTCCCAGTCTGGTGCAGGTCTACAATACTTTTCCTGGTGTCCTTCGAAAGCTCTTTGGTCTTGGCCATGGCGGAGTTTGGAGTCTGACTGTTTGAGGCTGTGGACAGGTGTCTTTTATACAGATGATGAGTTCAAACAGGTGCCATTCATACAGGTAACGAGTGGGGGACAGAAAAGCGTCTTACAGAAGACGTTACAGGTCTGTGAGAGCCAGAGATTTTCCTTGTTTGAGGTGACCAAATACTTATTTTCCACCCTGATTTACGAATAAATTCTTTACAAATCCTACCATGTGGATTCATGGATTTTTTTTCACATTCTGTCTCTCACAGTTGAAGTGTACCTCTGGTGCAAATTACTGACCTCTGTCATCATTTTAAGTGGGGGAACTTGCACAATCGGTGGCTGACTAAATACTTTTTTGCCCCACTGTATTTGTTCATGGTTCTGATGGTCGCTGTAGTAGCTTCTTCTTCAATTTCTTAAAGTTCTCTCTTTCTCTTATATTTAATATAACCACACTACAGACGGACAAGCGCCTGTTTTTATGTGTTGTCGTTAGCAACAACGACGGTAACACCATCGCGTGTCCGCTTGTTTATGTTTCACAATAAAGCTCAAGATCCTGTTGAGACGTTTCAAAATAAACTGAATCACGCGAAAGAGCAGATTATTTACAGATGAGAATTAAAAAAGACAAGCCAGGTGCTAAAAAATAAACCTTAGACTCAAACGTTAGAAAGTTACAACTTATGTCTAAAAATGTATAGTTTCATACATCGGTTAAAACACTCGACTCCAGCTACACGACGCACAACAGGAAACACTTCACGCAAGTCGAGCTGCCCGAGATTCACAGAATTTACAGAAAATGTTACATTTTTGTGATTTATATCGTTATCGGACGATAGACGTCTTATATCGGGATATGAGATTCTGGACATATCGCACAGCCCTATTTAACTCTTATATGGAGTGGAAGAGCTTATTACTTGATTTGGAAAAAGAAAGAAAATATGTTGTTTCTCTGATTGTTGCAGTGCGGTCCGTGTGACCTGATCACAGACAGCGTTGATGCACTGAGATGTGATCGGTCAGACGTATTCATATCGTATTCATTTGGTTGCATGGTTAGCCAACCATGTTGGCTACTCACAGTTTCTAGAGTTCATTTTGCATAAGACAGTTTAACAATTGTGTGTAAATATGAAGAGCTCCGAATTAAGTGACCATATACCCTGTGTGTTTACTCAAGGGTTGGTACAGGGTGCTTTGGAGGTCATTGTTGGTAACTGGTTGTTTATAAAGGTCTTCTAAGCTATATTATCAGGGTTGATTGAGTTAATGTAGAGTTTTCCCAGGTATGACATGAGAAAACAAAAAAGTGAAACTCGTTGGTATTTTGACTTCTGCATTTTTCACTCTAACACTCGTGGATTGAGTCAGTGAGCATGGAAATAATCATAATTGTCTTTGTGTGATTTTACCAGGTTAATATTCAAAATTCAAAGAGCCATGAAATGCTGTGGACTGTGTCTGACAGATTTTATTATGTCAAAATTATTTAAGATCTTAAATTTGACATCTGGCTAAGCTGTATATCAAGTAAAGTGGCAGAACCTGTTTTACCTTTAATATAAAACATCTTCAGTCAGGCGTGGGCGATATATCGAATATACTCGATGTATTGCTAGTTTTTGCATGTACGATGGTTAATGGTTATGATAAAGCCATGTTGAGTATAAATTGCCATAGAAATATTAAGCTGTCTGCATATGAGGTTTTCCTCTCCCACACGCTGCGAAGGCATTATTACTCCGTTATTACTCCGTTATTACTCCGTTATTACTCCGTTATTACTCCTACTTTCAGTTTTTATTTTGTCTCATGAATTCATGATGATGTTGAAAAAAAATGTTGAACGGTGTATGGTTCAAAATAACATTTGGCTTTGGAGGTTGTAAACATATCGTGATATATGTCGTTTATTGTGATATAGCCCAAAAAAAAATCATGATATTAGATTTTCCTCATGTTAACCCAGTCCTACCTTGAGTGCAGTGATTTGGTCCTATATAAATAACACTGAATTAAACGCAGCACGGTGGTTAGCACTGTTGCCGCACAGCAAGAAGGTCCTGAGTTCAATTCCAACATCAGGCCGGGGTCTTTCTGTGTGGAGTTTGCATGTTCTCCCCGTGTTTGCGTGGGTTCTCTCCGGGTACTCCGGCTTCCTCCCACCGTCCAAAGACATGCAGCTTGTGGGGATAGGTTAATTGATTTATCCAAATTGCCACTAGGTGTGAATGTGCGAGTGAATGTGAGTGTGAATGGTTGTCTGTCCCTATGTGTTAGCCCTGCGACAGACTGGCGACCTGTCCAGGGTGTACCCCGCCTTTCGCCCTATGACAGCTGGGATAGGCTCCAGCGCCCCCCGCGACCCTGAAAAGGATAAGTGGAAGCGAATGGATGGATGGATTAAACGCTGTTTTCTGTTTGTCTTCAAATCATTTGTTTTCAAAGTACTTTCTGACAAATAAACAAGTAACACTGATTGCTTCTCAGTGTCCTGCAGTTTAACTATGACTTCATTATGTTGGACTACAACCTGTAGGCCTCATTCATCTCAGTGAGCTTGACATAACGTGACATGAACCATTGTTCACTCCTCTCCTGGTCAGAGTGACCCTTGCCAGAGGTGTTTGTTTATCTCTTCACGAGCGTCTTTTTGCCCAGGAGCAGGCTTACAAATACATTGTAACTAAATCTTAATCCTGTTACACAGAATGTCATAACTGTTAGTTAATAAGATACAATGTATCTGTTTTGATGAAATAACAGTTTAGTTTGATACAGTTGGTTCTGCTTATAATGATATTTAATGAGTAGCCGCAGGGTTAGATTCAGTCTACGTGTGTTTATTTTCCATCTCATGTCATATCATGTCAGGCTCTTGTTACTTCCTAATCTATTTGCAGTGTCACTAGGTGTTTGCCACCTGAGAAGCCTAAAGTCATTTTAATTAGCTCTGCTTCGGTTCTGGCAGGATTTTTAAAAAGAATAAAGTTCAGAAAATGAAAATAAATTACTCCATTGATGATTTTTGTGAGTTCCTCTGCATTTGAGCCAGTATTGGTTCTGCAAGCACTCTGAAACACAAACTGGTAGCAGGTTTAAATGGAACTGATATAAAATGATAAATATTAACCCGAGAGCTGAACATCTGTGAAGCAGTCATATTAAACAATGTCTAAACAGCATTATAGGCCCCCATAGTTTTCAGTTGCTTGAGAGACAGTGACACATGCTTAAAGAAAAGGCAAAGCTCAGCAGCAAAGCTCTACTCTGGCACATTAGACAAAAAATTGACAAACTCATCTGGATTCACAGTGAATAGAAAGGGCAGGGCAGCCAGGTCATTGCCTATAGGAGCTTTTGTTTTTCATTACAATCCACTGTGTGTGTGTGTGTGTGTGTGTGTGTGTGTGTGTGTGTGTGTGTGTGTGTGTGTGTGTGTGTGTGTGTGTGTACAGAACCTTTGGTGCCAGTTTGTTTTTAAGGCTGTAGCCTTCGGTTCATCACTGTGTGGCTAATCAGCAGAAAATAACAGGCTGTGAGTGGAAAAGAACCTTCCACATACAGAATCCATGCATGGGTGTTGCAGTGTGTGTGAGTGTGTGTGTTGGGTCGTGAATAACAACATTGTTTAGAAACAGAGGGAATAAATGTGGCAGAATAGATGCTGTCAGCTTCTTGTGTAGATGTAGGCTTAGTCCACATGAAATAGACCCATATACTATATCATTCTGTACAAGACACAATGGATTTGAGTTCTTTGCATTGTTGTTCGGTGCTTCGTCTGTTTTTCAGTTTTCACTTAAAATGTGTTCTTCAACAGGTCAGTCCAAATTATAGTCACATGACTGTACATATGAGTCACATGGTCTTCAATTCATTTTGTTACATGGTTAAAAAATATTGTAAAATTTCTGTTAATATTGTGAAGAAGCTTTGTATTATCTCAGGCCGAGCTTCTCACCACCGCGCACTCATTTCTTTTATGCTCTGTAAAAATCTCTCATAGAGCTGTCGACAAATACTCTAAATTTCATTATATAATTGAATAGTTAAAAAAAGATTTGGGAGAAAAGAAGCACTTGTGTCTGTTTCGTGAGCCACACAGGATGTAAAGCTGAAAAACGATGTTGTTGGGAGGTTAGCTGAGCACAGTTAAGACTTTAAATGTACTGCAAATTCTTCAGGATATTCTTGTAGTACTACGTTTCTCACATTAGTTATAGCATTCGTTTCAGTTCAATCAGGTAAATAAATGAAATGTGTAGAATGGTTATATTTATTTATTAGGTTGGCATCAGTGCATTGAGCTACATTTTGCAATATGACATCCAAGCTGTGAGGTGTCTGTGCAGCGTGGTAACGAGATCCACCAAATGTTAGTGGTTTGTTTTCTGGTGCCTAAGGAAACAAAATGTAATCTGAAGCCAAGTTGGGATGGCTGGATGCACCCTTCCCCCATTGCTGTCAGACACACACACACACACACACACACACACACACACACACACACACACACACACACACACACACACACACACACACACACTGAACCTCATTGCTTCATACAGCAGCCACAAAGTCTTCTACAGGCTCTCGGGCTTCCTAGATATCCCTGGGAATATATTAGGCTCCTCTAGTCAGCAGCTGCTCTAGCTTCCTGCAGGACCTTGTCAGACCTCAGTGGGCTGTTCTTCTGTTCTTAGTGTGGCATGGTGTAACTGTATAATGCTAAAACGTATTATAACCTTGTGTATTGTTCCTAGCTGCAGCAATACATTTAATGTTAAAACCAAAGGAAGGCTGTCCATTTTCACTTTGTCTATTAAGCAGTAAGTGATTCTTCATTGATGGCTAGCTGCACTGAAATGAGAGAATGCATCAGGTAGCAGTAATGCTAACTGATGCTAAGGTTTGTAGAGCACTTTTTAAATGATGACTTGTTGGAGAGGGTGTTTGAGTCAGGTGCACTGTGCTCTGCTGCACTAAGCTTCAGTCTGATACTCTGTGGTTGACTTTTCCCTGTAATAGGTTGGGTGTACGATATTCCACCCATCTTATTTGCAAAGAAATGACTTTGCACCATAACGAGAGGGCCAGGTGGCACAATCAGTGGGCAGAGCAGAGGTCCACAACGTCCGATCAGGAGCATTTCATGTAATATTACGGTGTAATTTAACCCCTATATATCCTGGGGTTAAGTTGTTCTTTTCCCAGGCACACTGCAACCATAACAGAGTTTTTTTTTTATCATGGCATGATTGGGAATCCTAATATCATCAACATCTGTGGAAGGAACAAAAATCGCCACTGTACCATCTCCTTCGCTTTGTTTTTTCTCGCTTGTAGTGGTAAGAAGTAATCTAGTTACTGAGATAATGTGGTCAAACTAGAAAAAAGCTCAAGTTTCCAAAACAGTTTTTAAACAAATTGAACTGGAGCACTTTCAAGGACTTTCTTGACAGACCAGAAGTAAAACTAATTTCTTTTCCCTGTGTAAGTAATGGTCAGGAGGTAAGGCAAAGCAACAGTAAAGCTGTGTATCATGAAAATACTCAAAAGTTCATTTAACGGCAACATTTTAAAATAGAAATACATCAAAGTGCAGCAGGAAAGCACTAATGAAGCTAAACAGAATGAAATAACTAACCTCTCATGCCTTACTGGAGAATTCCCAAGCTCTCCGAATCACCGTCCAGTTGAACGATGTGCTCTGCACAGTGTGCGAGGGCGGACACACCAAACAGCTCCCATATCAGGATTTTGACTGTGTAATATTTCAGCCAGAGCAGTGAAACTTCCAGTACTCCGCTCTCACAGCAGAGCATGTATAACTGAGTTATAGAAGGAAGATCCCAAAGCATCGTCCTGCAGATTGACTCACTTGCTATCATCAGTGTCTACGCCTTCATCAGGTGGTGTCATCCGCCCGCTCCAAACCTTGCAGTTGTTCGTCTGAGCTGCTTTCTTCCATTAAAGCTTCTCTTCCTCACTGACTGTTTGCTCTATAAGGTAAATGCCTCATCTTTTGGTTTTCTGTGTTAAAAACCCAACACAGTGAGTAATGAGTGATGCAGCGACGTTACAGTGGTGAGCTGGAAAATGATTATACATCTAAAGAAAAAGGACAGTCATTTTAATTTTTCATAAAATAAATGAGCATCACACAAACCACTCACATGATTTAATTTCTGTGTGTAGACAGACTGTGTAGTTTTTATTACATTTTGGCCTCATGTTGAATTTCACATCATCATCCCCCAAATAATTCAACTCAATTAAATCAAAACACAATGCAAAGTAGTATTAAACTGTCATCATATCAGCTAACCTCATGCCCTGTTTTCACTCTGTGGGAAGGCTTCAGTAATGGATCACAGCTCAGTGAGTGGCTTACCTTTGGAGGATAACAGTGCGTGGCCGAGCTCTTTGGAAAACCTTCTAAGCTCTCAGTGTAGGCATGAATCAACAGCTACGTGAACAGCTTTGTTTAGTCAGGATCTTTTTCTGTAGACGGCTTTGAGCAAACTACATAATGCACTGTGTAGGCCAATGTCACGGATAAATCAAAACATGTGAGCTGACCTGTGGGGTTTCCACAGCAAAGTCAGTGTCTCAGTAAAGCATGTAGGGAGGAAGCATAAGGAGCGAGTAAACCTGAGCTCGTCTGACTGCTTCAGCACCTCTGTCCTCACGCTTGGCTGATTTGGCATAAAAGAGGTAATGCAATACTACACACTGAGATGGTTTGACTGGACTTAATGTCTAAAATGTTTCTTCAATTTGTATATAGCTGGGATCCAAATAAGTAGTATAGATCAACGCCACCATGGGATGTCTCTCATAAAAGCAACTCGACTCAATAAATGACTTGTGTCGCACTTCAGACTCATTTCAGTCCAGCCCAGAGCTGTTCTGTGTGTTTTTGAACGCTGCTGTCAGTCAACCAGGAGACTGGCTGGGCCCTCTAACGAGACTGTTACCAAAGAATGTGAGCGAAGCTATTTTTGTGTAGCCAGTAATGAGGAGGTTGTACTCATTCAGTTTGGAACATCTCCCACATGGATTGATGGAGGCACTGTGGCTCGCATGCGTTCATCTTGTCTTCTGCTGCCGTCTTCAGTTTTGGAGCACAAGGTGAGTGGAGTGTTGTTTGTCTGCTACCTGTGAGCAGTGAGCTTCAACTTACCCGCTACATAATGCGCCCGACTTCTGTCCTAGCTGAAACCAGTCGGCCCTGAAACATAATTCACTTAATCTTGTCATCTACTGATTCGTTATATTAAACGTGGTTGCTCTGTGCCAGTGGGACACTACAAAGCATAGAGTGACAGCTGGCGTGCCGGCAGCCTCAGTAGATGAATTTTAAACAGAACACTTTGTTCTCTGTGAGCAAAGACACCAACCATTCCTACCTGATAAGACTGTGATGAACAATATAAATCTCCTATTATGGTTTTGTCACTACCACCACCATAGATGCTGGCTGTCATGGTTACTGAAGCACACCACCTCGTTGATTTCTCTAAATCTTACCATGTGTTTTTATAAACAACAATAAGGTAACACCTTAATCGCCTGCCTAATCCTGGTAGGGCTCACCGTGCTCCCAGTATGGCTTAGACCCACTGGGGCACCGTGCCAGGCTGATGCTGGTCACGTCTGTTCTGGTGATTGTTTTTGTCATGCAGGGGGATCCACTGTACTGAGCGGGGTGTGCTTTATACTAACATTAATATTACTGATTAATGTTCTCCTGATAGTCCTTTAATAATATGGTGAGCATCTAGTCTGATGGAGTCTGCTTTTGGCTTCACCTGTGGCTCCGGTCGGTGCCCTTATTGGACTTAAAGAAGCATTGCAATAATAATCACATCTCTAAAAAGCTGCCGTTATATTTTATGTGTTGGATGCTCTCTTTACTTATGTGGAATTAGTTGTTTTTCATGTATCTACCACATGATGTGTTTGTTGCAGTGCAGGGTTGTGTCCAAGGATGATGACGTCAGCAGTGTTGATTTTTAAATGAAAGCTTAATCTGACGGTGCAAACTCCACTGTGTGCTGGGAGGCCACCATTAAGGAATAATTATATCTCAGCTGTTTAACTGATGAAGTCCACTTATGTTAATTCTGGTGTTCTAAATTGTTCATTGTTGTATATGAACGTCCACGTGTGTCTTTACTAGGGCTGCCACAAACGATTATTTTGATAGTCGACTAGTCACCGATTATTTTTGCGATTAGTCGACTAATCAGATCATGCATCCATTGGACGTAAAACTACAGCTTATTGCACCAGCAGCACCTGCTCTTATATAACTATCATTAGCTTACAGCTTTAAGCTTTTAAGGTCTGTGCTAACTAAAAATAAAGACGATAGTTTATTCAATTTTAATGAAATCTGCAGATTGTTTCGGTGAAGTTTAATAAACTCCTTGCTATCTAAAATATAACAGGACACCGGAGTAAATTCTGGAGCATCTCACACTTCTGATAATCAGCTGTCTGCTTGACGTTTATTCAGCTGTGTAAAAACTTTAATCTCAGCCAAACCGATTTACTCAGGAACAAATAAAATATTAAAAAAGCCAAACAATAACATTTTTAAGTTATCTAAGTGACTCATATATATTTAACCTGAGTAGCGACAGACGGCAGTGGGTTTGAAAACGATTTGGGTGAGCCTAGCCCCCGGCTAACTATCGAGCTAGTGGGTAACAGACGTCTCCGAAAACGTCGGAGCGCTTTTGAAAATATGTAGTGTCCTGATAAACTGAGCAGATATTTGAGGTTTACACAGCTACATTCTCCATGAAAATATGTTAAACGTTTATTTTGTGACCCAGAAAGAATAATAAGAGTAACATTAAAACTAACTAGCTGCCGCCATTGTTGGAAACTAAGCTGGGCTGCGCTATGAATTCTGGGACACAGCTTCTTCTTCTTCTTCGGGGTTAATGGCAGCTGGCATCCTTATACATGCAGTGCTGCCATCTTCTGTGTCAGGCCGTTATTACACTCTTAAATCCTGCTACTTATTCCTGCGTCCTTTGTGATCTTACAAAGCTTCAAACGACGCGTCGACTATTAAATCAGTCGTCGACGATTTTGATAGTCGACGTAATCGTGACTAGTCGACTAATCGTGGCAGCCCTAGTCTTTACCTGAGTTTCTTCTGTTTGGGTAGCACAGAGTGTGGAGAATAAATGGTGCACGTTAACCTCCTCCTGCCTCGACCCGGCTGTGATACGAGTATACCGAATACTTCTTTGTTTAACTGCTGGGTATACCCAGATGGAAGTTATTGTATGTGCTGTACTCCAGTTTACCTCCGAGCTGTATGTGTAGATCCAGTTTCCAGGCGATAAACGTATAGTCCAGCAGACGAGGTGTAATCTAAGTTGATCGCTTGACCATTAAATGAGTTTGAATGCTAACCACTGAATGACGTTATAGCAGGAAATGCAAAACCCACTGTCGGTTCTTTGTCTCTTACCTCTGTCCGTCTGTTTGATCAAATAGCTCAAAAAGATTTCTGCACACCTAGGGCTGTGCAATATGACCAGAATCTCATATCCCGATACAAGACATCTATCGTCCGATAACCATATAAATCACAAAAATGTAACATTTTCTGTAAAGTCTGTGAATCTCGGGCAGCTCGTCTTGCGTGAAGTGTTTCCAGCTGCGCGTCGTGTAGCTGGAGTCGAGTGTTTTAACCGATGCATGAAACGATACATTTTTAATCTTGATGCTTGCTCAATCATCCAGGTAACTAAATCAAAGGCAGCCATTCCCCAACTCTCTGTCAATGGGACTCATGGCCATTGATCAGTGGTCATTGATCAGTGGTCACTGATCAGTGGTCATGAGAATTTGCATAATTAAGATTAAGGAACTGACCTCCCAGCCCATTGTTCCTTCAGTGGGCTGGTTTCAGTCATTATGCACATGTCCTGTTTATAAGATTGGAACCTGCAGTCAGCTGAGACTGAAGACGTCACTTCGTCCAGATGAACAGAATTAACTTTTGGAGATACATCTTTAGACATAAGTTGTAATGGCGCCGTTTTCTTTGTGAGTATTTATTACACGGCGTGCTGCGGGGAAAAGCCTGTTCTAACGTTTGAGTCTGAGCTTTATTTTTTAGCACCTGGCGTCTTTTTTACTTCTCATCCGTAAATAATCTGCTCTTTCACGTGATTCAGTTTATTTTGAAAAGTCTCAACAGGATCTTGAGCTTTATTGTGAAAGGTTTATGTAGAAAATAAACAAGCGGACACGCGATGGTGTTACCGTCGTTGTTGCTAACGACAACGCATAAAAACAGGTGCTTGTCCGTCCGTAGTGTGGTTATATTAAATATAAGAGAAAGAGAGAACTTTAACTAATGAATACAGCCACTGAAAACATATTGCTGTAAACAGTTTATGAAACGATAGATGTTTTTATATCGTCATCAGATATATATGGTTATATCGAACAGCCCTATGCACAGTTATGTGTAATATGTGCAGCACTGACTAAAGGGACAGTGCAGGTCATTTGGACGATCTCATTTATGGATGTTGCCGTTTGCTGTTTTCATTTAGAGTCAAAGACAGTTGGCTGCATGCACAGGACATGCAGGAGAATCAAAATACTGTTTGTCTGTCTTCAAAAAGAGCCTGTGTACACAGACAGTATGGCACATGACCAACAGCAGCAGGTATGCTTGCAGTAAAGAGCCAATGACAGACGGTCAGTAGCATTAAAAGATATGAATGTATGTGTGTGAGTGTAGGGGAGAGGTGGTGAATAGAATGTGATTTCTTCTATTAGGTGGTGCAGCAGTGGGTAAAACAGCTGTTTTCACGTACACCACAGTGTGATACTTGAATCACAGGCTGATATCAGCTATTGGCTGAACCAGACTCCCGATTCTTAGTTCTTTAGAAGCAGCGACACTTCATGTTTCTGAACTCATATTGTGCTTCATGTTCTTCAGCAATGAATCTGTTTGTATTTTTGCAAAATGTGAACATTTCAGCGGCTGTGGTAAGCTGCTGAAATGTTTCTGATCACAAGCTCCTTGATTTGGACCTGAAAATAAGAGAAACTGATAGATGTACACACTGGTACGCTGAGCCTGGCCCTCTGCTGTTGGTGCATGACTCACTAGCTGGCATTCAGAGAGACAGAGTGAGGGACGGAGGAGAGAGAAATGATGTTTCAGAGAGCTGTAAGAAAGGAGCGAGCGGCTGTTATTTGAAAAATGAAGGGACAGAGTAGAGAGAGCTGTGTACTCTCATTAGCCGTTTGGTTCTGTAGCCAGCCAGGCTCTCTGGAAGAGAGGGAACGAGAGCAGAGGAGGAGGGAAAGGGAACGTGAGAGAGAAAATGGGAATGTGAGAGAGAGGGGTTTCTTTCTCCTCTGTCTGGCCTCTCTCCCATAGCAACAGCGGCTTAGCCACGTGAACGGCAGTTCCTTTGAGTTCACCCGCTGCACAGAGCTTAACTCCTTCAGTGCCAGCTTACAGCAGAGGCACAGAGCACAAGACAACAAAGATCTACAAAGGATCTGAGCACACTGTATCCTTTCCAACTGTAGCGTCTTCAGTTGATTTCAGACAGAGATGTTCATTGACCACACAGTACTAATCACTGCTCTACCATCTGATAGAATATGTGCAATATAATACAGTGGTGTCCATGACATTTGCACAATTAAAAGCTAACAGTCCTGTAATGCAATGCAGACATTTTACACATGCAACAATTATTTTAGTGCAGCTGAGCAGCTTCTAGTGAAGACACACTGAAATGCAGGGATACTGCTCCCTAATGAGTGATCTTTAACATAGTTCAGCAGAGTCGTGCACTGAACATCATGCGGAGGAGATCAGAGTACGCTTGTGCACTTATGTTAAGGTTTACAGCACTGTGAGAGTGAAACGGTGGAACGACTGTTGACTGGAGAAAGCATGGCTCCCCTGTGGAGTCCAGCTTCACTCTGCCTGTGCAATACAGACATAGAAACATCTCTTTTTCTTCCAAGAAAAACCCCAAAACAAAGTGAAGGGCCGTGTATTTGAGTGTGTAGTGCTTTCAAAGCAGAGCTTCATCTCCGTTTCACTAAGAGTGCAGTCGAAACGTTAAAGAGCTTGTTTTTGCCTTTGCTGCCTTCTGTTCATTCTGTTCTCTTCGTTCAGCAGCTAGCTAACTCTTTCCAGATGGCGTAGTGCTAATGCCACTTTCTTCTCTGCTGCTGTGTCCATAAGCACTAAACCAAATGACTCGGTGACCCAATATTGGCACTGATGTCCACATCAGTATTGAACTGCTTCTGTTTATTTGAAATGCATTCTTAAACTAAGACATAGCAATGCAAGGTTGTAAGACATCTAATGTTACTAGTCCTTATACTGGAACAGTGATGTGTTATTATGTTGCAAAGATGTCAGAGAAACACAAAAAGAAACAAACAAAAGTCAACAACAGTGAAGCGCTCTCCCAGCTCTGTTTCGTGCCATAAAGCTGAGAGTAACTTCTGAGATAGTTGAGTGTGTCTGATGGAGTCTTTGTGACTGTGATGTGTCTGCTCCTGTTGTGTTTGCCAGGTAGCAAAGCCAGTGGGTGAAGTGTAAGCCTCACAGTAATTCTCTCTCCCAGCATAGCTACCCAAGAATTACACTGTTAGCTTGTGACCTGACAGAGAGTGTATCATGTGAACGTGAAGACTGACATGTGAGTTTAAACTGAGTTTAACAAAGTTTAATATGCTGTCCACTTAAAATCCTGTTTCATTTTGTCTTGATGGAATCAGAGCTGGGATCCAGCCTGATCCAGGTCAGACCTGATCCGGATCTTTGGCTGTGGGTCTCTGCTGATAATGCGTACTGATCCAGTACCAGTGTGAAATTATGAATCCATATCCCGCGCTATACTCGAGCGTAGTAAAGCTTAACAGCAATGTCACACCGTCCTTTCAGCTTCTCAGGCTCCTGCCTGAATATCATGACAGTGAAAGTAAATGAGTGAGTGAGCGAGAGAGGGAAAGCATGTCAGCTCACTGTGACCACAGTTTGCAGTCAAGTAAATAAACATAAGAAAGATTGCTGTTCCTCTGTATGTAATTCTGTACATGCTGCTGTTGCTTGGTTCAAGAGAACAGCAGAGATCTGGCTTTTGTGCTCAGCATCGGATGGACACGGTTTTGTTTTGTCCTTGATCTCTCGTTGATCTTTGCTTTTCATCTTATCCCCCCGAAAACGGTCCTTTTCTATTGAGCCATAGCAAAAACCACTGCTGTTTAATGATATGCTTTAACTTTATGATAAAATCAAGTTCAAACTAAAGGATAACTTCCAATTTCGATGAGATGAGTATGGAGCTCACAGAAATGCTGCTTATGTTTGGAGAAAGGAGGAGAGGCGTACAACCTGAAGACCATGATCCATGAACGTGGAGTATCTGCTGTGGGGATGCGTCATGCATCTGGATCTGGGAGTCATGTCAGGGTGGAAAGAATCATGAAGAAAGAAGGACACGTGAAGCCAAAGTGACATTTTCATACAGGACTAATAATGCTTCGTCATCTAGAGCCTCGAGCTGCCGTCATGCTGCATAAAAAAACAGACTCACATGTAGAATCCCCAAAAAGTTGATCCTGTTCATCTGGACGTGGAGTTTTCAGTGAGACCAACCTTTCGTCACTCATCCAGGTGACTCCTTCAGTCTCAGCTGAATATACATAACGACTGAGAATCAGCCATGAGGTCAGCTTCACCATCATTCACATGTAGGACTAGGGATGGGTATCGTTTAGGTTTTATCCGATACCAGTACCAAACCGGTACTTTTGAAACGGTGCCGGTGCTTAAAGAATGGAGAACACAAAATTGGTCCAAAAACCTCTGATGTTCAGCTGTTTTTTGTAAAAAGATAACAATGTTAGCCTTTTCTGCAGCTATGGGGCATATATGGTATCACTCTTGGCTGGAAGCAGTGCTTAAACAATGGAAAAACACAAACTTTGTCCAAAAACCTCTCATGTTTAGCTGTTTTCCACTTTTTCTTTGGTCATTTTAGCCTTTTTAGCCAGGGTGAAGGGAGTATCTGCCATCAAACAAGAAGACAGCTGCATGTAGCTATGATGATGTTTGCTAGTTCACCTTACATGCATTAATGTAATAACGTGGTTAAATTCAAATTCAAATTTTATTTGTCACGTACACAGTCATACACAGTACGATATGTAGTGAAATGCTTGGACAACTGCTCGTGACCTAAAGAGAACAAAAAAGGAAAAGGCTATGAATAAGATAGGAAATAAATATGAAAAATTAAAAAGGGTAAATTTAACTAGGAAGGAATAAAATATAAATTAAGGTTAAAAATGAAATAACTGTACAACACAAATTAGAATGAAGGGTAAATTTAACTGGGAAGAATAAGATAAAGATAAATATATAAATTAAAGTTGAAAATAAAATAACTGTACAACAAAATACACAATACACAATATAGAACTATATAAGAATGTATGAAGAAATCTAAATATAAATAAATATATACACAATAACAGCAGCTGTACAAGTATTAACCGGAAATGAAGAATGTAGTGACCAGTGTTGTGCAAAACCAATGTCCAGAAAGTCCAGTGTGTGTGTAAGAACCATATGTGTGGGTCAGTACTGTGTGGTGTGTGATTGAGAGACCGTATCGCCTGCGGGAAGAAGCTCCTCCTCAGTCTCTCTGTGTTGGTCTTCAGGGAGCGGAATCGCTTTCCTGACCTCAACAGAGAGAACAGTCTGTTGTTGGGATGGCTGAGGTCCTTCACGATCTTCCTGTTAGCCTACTCAACGTAAATTACACACGAACAACATTAAGCTACTCACGCAGAGAAGAACGGCTGCTGCTGCATCATCATCTTCATCATTCCTGCTACACTGGCAGGGCTAGGGGCCAGGACTCTCCTCTTTGGGTTCTTGGGGGATGTTGCTAACTCTGGGTCCGATAACAGGCACCACACCCGCAGTAGATGTGCACGGTGTGAGGTCTCGCAGCAAGCTATCAAATACGGCGCATTTCTGGGCTTTTAAAAAAAACGCTATGCGTCGCCAGGTGTTTCATGAGATTCGAGGTGTTACCTCCTTTGACAGTATCACAGTATCACCTTAAAGCACTTGTTGCTGCTGAGTTTGCGTCTTTTGCTGTGAAGTAGAGCCAGACTTTGACCGCTTCGCCTTGGACATTTTTAATCTGTAGCTCTGCTCTAAAAGAACGTACGTACCTGGCCCCGCCTACTATCCTCGGAAACGTAAAATGATTGGCTAGAAGTGTATCACAGCTCAGGAAAAAAAAAGCACCGAAATAAAGCACCGAAATGTGCGCTGCTTTTCGGTCTGGTTACTACCGTTAATGTCAGAACCGGTGCCGTCATGGCACCGGATACCGGTACCCATCCCTATGTAGGACTGATCATTAGAAGATACCAGGCTGGACCTCAGTACTCTATATCTTACTATTTTGGACATTTAGAGCTGAAATAAATTGGTCTTAGATTAAAAAACATTAACATGCTGGAAATAATATTTGGAGACCTGCCTGTGAAGAGTTCATTGTACAGTTCTTTGATTGTTATAAGCTGTTACAGTACAAAGTGATTATTAAAACACTGAGTTTAATATAAGCTTGCTTTGGGATGGTTTCAGTTTGTGAAACCTGAATGGTTGTGCTTCAGTTACACTTATGTAATGTCACCTTTATGAATGGAGAGCAGTATTTTTAATTAAGTAGGCCCCACCACCGCCCCTGAACACTGCTGTGTGATTAGCCTTGAAAACTGCTTCAGTAGCTCCTGTATTTGACGTGTCTCAGCTGGAATGTGAATTGCAATTAAACAAGTTAACTCTTGTTTCCTGAGAGAGAAAATATTCCCTCCCAAAGAAGAGCTCATCATCATCATCATCATCAGCAGGCTGAATGCTGGTCGGCTCTTTCTTTCTTCATCAAAGCAGCAAACAGTACTATCCCCACATGCAGGCGACAATATTGATTTATTTTGGATTTATGAAATTCAAGAAAACTGTGCCTTTATAAATGCAGTAGCATCACCAGCAGCTCAGAGCTCTGCTGCCTGTTTTGTGAAATCAACAGTCAGAAGATACTTTTAATGATTAATCACTTACATGAGCTGTTACAATGAATCCTTTGCCTGATTATTGTCACATTTTCACAGATGTCTTCAGTGCTGCTCTTTTTCTTTTTAACTTTTGTGCTGCTCATGGGCTAAAATCCTGTGAGTTATTGTGGCATATTTTAGTTGTGCAGTGAAATTTGAATTGGATAACAGTCTGCTCTAGAAATACCAGTCGGTTAAGAGTAATATCTTCATTTAATGCAGCAGCTGCAGCTCCGACAGACGTCTGTCTCTCTGAATAGAGAATGAGTGTAAGATATGTCAAAATAAACAGGAATATAATCCAGATGTGTACCCAAGTTGCCTATAGCCCCAGTAGCTATATACTCGATAGTACACGATTAGTATTTCCCTGTTTGAGCAGTCAGACAGTGTCGCAGTCACAAAGCAGTAAAGCTTGTCAGACAAGTAGTCTTTGTTCTGGCGGCCATGCAGCCAGGCTTCTTTCCACTGTCCTGTCAGTGTGTACGTCAGCCTGGCCCCCTGTGCTAGCACTCACACTTGAAAGAAAAGACACATGTGGACTCCAAATGCCTGCCCACACACAAGGCCCGCTTCATTTCTTTTGTAGTGTTGGCAAGCAGAGAAAAGAGAAGTGACTGGACTACAGTTCTACACTGACACACCTTTGAGGAAAACAGTGCTGGAGGTGATTCTGAGCAACACACACACTTGTCTGTAGTAGTGGTGTTGTTCATGTTGATGAAGATTGTGAATGGAGAGAGAGGTGATTTAAAACAGCAAAATGATTAATGGTGTAAAACGTGCATCAATGAAACCTGAGCTCTTTGTTCAGTTTCTGTGATCTGCAGCATGACAGTTTGATAATGTATTCAAACAGAATCATAGTTAACAAATGAGTTTTCATGGATTGATTAAACGAGCTCCTTATTGGATCATATTTAGATTTTCACATATTCTCAACTTTTTACTCTTCAGTTGAGCTCACGCTCGGTTCCATGTCTTGGGTACTGTAAGAGTTATTTCAGAACATTTTGTATTCTGTATTACGCTGTGAAGACTGAATGAAGCAAATACTATCCCAGTGAACTAGATGCATGATATGTAAATACTCTGCACACTGTCATGTGTGTGTGTGTGTGTTTGTCTGTGTGTGTGTGCATGTGGAGGGTGTGCTGTCACATTGTTACATCCTCTCTGAAAGACAACACTACTGCTAAAAAGCAGCCTTAAGCTCAACTTCTTTTTTTAAGCTCCGTGTGTGTGTGTGTGTGTGTGTGTGTGTGTGTGTGTGTGTGTGTGTGTGTGTGTGCACGTGCACAAACAGTTTTAAATGTGTACGTGTTTTCTGTTTGTCATGGTAAAGAGAAAAAAATGGAAATAGTTGATGAAGTGTTGAATCTTTGTTGGTGTCACTCTACCTGCACTCACCCTAACATGCTGCCGTATTGAAGACTGACACAATAGAAAATAACAACGAGTGCTTTCCCTTTAACGGCCCGTGGTGATGTGTCCAATCAGAATTTACAGCTTCTTTTAACTCTTCAATAGTTGTTCAGTCTTGTTTGCTTTCTAAACTTTTTGCTTAATGACATTTTGCACACAGAGCAGGAGAAATCTCCAAACAATAGTATGCCCGCAGCCTGCACGAGTGTGATGTATTGTCCCTGCAGGGCTGAGAGACTGCTGTGCTACAAAGCCCAGTTAGACCGGAGATGTAACATGAGAGTGTTCCTTGAGAATCTAGGGCAAGGTTCCTTCTCCACACATGTGTCGGTCTGTGTGTGTTAAGCCTGCCTGTTTGCCTTCAGTTGTGTGTTTAATGGCTTCTGAGATGCGTTTTCCAGTAAATGTGTAGGTTTCAGAGACCTGCTGAGTAAAAGTGCGGCTGTGTGTTTGTGGTCAGCTTGTGTATCCGTGATAACTTTGTGTCTGTACGTGTGCATTATCATACTTGGCCTGTGAATGCTTGCTTTCTGGCCATGTGTGTCCCAGTGTAGCAGATGAAAGGGAGGGGTGTTCTAGCGTTGGCTTCATTGATTGGTTCCATACAGACTGAAACTTGACCTTCACAGCAGATGTCTGTGCGGCTGCCAAAGACACGCACGCATGCATGCGCGCACACACACACACACACACACACACACACACACACACACACACACACACACACACACACACTGCATAGCTCTGCCATTACTGTGCTGCTCTTACAGTGTTCTGTGTTTTTTAATTTATGGGTCATCACTAGGGGTGGGGGAAAAATCGATACTGTGTAGTATCGTGATATTTTGTTTGCTAATAATTAGAGCTGGGCGATATGAGATTTTTTCATATCACGATATGTTTTTTTCATTTCAGGCGATAACGATATCTATCACGATATCAGCCAAATAACTATATTTGTAAGATTTAAATGTGCCGTTGCTCACAAGTAAAATGTGAAATAATCAGCAGCTTGTTTTTAAATATTTATTTCCCATAATAAGTTCAACAGGGTAGATGTACTTAAGGAACATGAGACTTTTTCAGATAAATAAAGGCAAATATTGCAAACTACACAAAAGGCAGCCGCTAAAGCGTTTAAGTTTCAAAATAGAACAAACAAAACAGACTAAATTGTCAATTCCACTTAGAAACAAAATATTAATTCTAAAAATAAATCTTAGTTTGTTTTACAGAAGAACAGACAAAACTGACTAACTTTTGTCAATATCAAATAAACTGAGAACTAAAAGGAAATTCTCAATCTCTCCTTGTTGTATAGCTGAGCTTTTCAAACAGTTTTAACAGTTACTTTAGTCTGACAAAAGCCGAATGACGAATTAGCGCTTCCAGTCAGAGACTGAGGCTACGTCCACACGTACACGGGTGTTTTTGAAAACTGAGATTTTCCGTTTTCGTTTTAAAAATAATCCCGTCCACACATAAAGGGAGAAATGAAGGAAAACGCTGCTATGAACATGCCAAAGCAGCAGGTGGCGCTAGATTCCTAACCGTGCAGAAATGTTGGCCAATCAGAAGTCTAGAAGCCTCGGTGGGAAAAAGTAAACAAAGCTGGGGCATAGAAGCAGAACCGAGTCGTATGTGTGGAGGGACAGTAACTGTGTGTATATGTAAGCATTTAAACACTGCAGAGAGTAGAATTAACAGTATTGTAGAAATTCATTTCACCGAAACAATAACGTGGCGCACAGTGTGACGCATGCACCAGTTTATTGTATTTCCAGACTTGCTTTCGGCACAATTTACAGTGCGCGCTACTCTGTTTTTCGTCAGACTTGAAATAGCTGAAATACCTTCACACTACGGAACTTCTCCGTTCGACAATCTCTCCGGCGTTGGAACCATCATCTGTTTTCTCTTCGGTCACGCTCGGTTGATTTTTCTAGTTGGCACACTCATTTCCTCCATTATGCGCTGGCTCCATTACCCGCTGGCTGCTTCCCAAACAAACACACGTGCGGCTTGGCACTTGTGCTGTACGTAACAAGTCACGCGACGTGACGCTGCGGCCGTGATTGGTTCGGCTCTGCGCTACTTAATTTGGATTGGCTGACCTTTTTTTTTTTTTTTTTGAGGACAAGAGCAGCGAGGTCTATCGCGATAGCTTAATTTCTCTATCGAGTAAAAGTTATATCGCGATACATATCGTTATCGTTCTATCGCCCAGCTCTACTAATAATGTATCGATACAGCGACAGCAGAAATCGATATTTTGTTACAAAAAAGGTTTTGGTGCTCTGACTTCAGAGCACGTTGATCCTTTTTCTGAGCAACAATCCTGACACTGTCCAAATGTGTTTAACTTTTTTTTGGCAGCAATAAACATGACAGTTTACTTATTTTAATTTAAGACATGTTTTATTTTAATTACGTTTAAAACTTTTTTATTTAACGTAAAATTAGATTTTGTTTTAATTTACTTTCAAATTCTTCAGTTGCTGAAGGGGCTGCATAGTTTTCATATTGCATAGTTCAGAATAGCTATAATTGTACCAGATGGTTGCATTCAGTTAAGTTGGACTAGACTGTAATACAAACCGTTCAATTTGTCAACAATAAAACTGAAATGAGAGAAAGACTGAGTGTGAGACTTTGATATTAGATAAAAATGAATATTGATAAAGTTTACCTTTATGTACAGAATCTGAATATCGCAAAATATTTTAAAAAATTGCAATAATATTGTATCGTGCGTTAAGTGTTGTGATAATATTGTATCGTGTGTTAAGTGTTGTGATAATATCGTATCGTGCATTAAGTGTTGTGATAATATCGTATCGTGCGTTAAGTGTTGTGATAATATCGTATCATGGGATGTATGGTGATTCCCACCTCAGAATGCAATGTAATGTCTTTGATACGCTGCTTGGTGATGGGGCGACTCTCAAAGCGGAGCCAATGAGAATCGATAAGTGATATCCATAATGGAATTGGAATCTCTAAATTCTTATCCATCCCCATCCCCACTTAACAGTGATGATGTACTGGGCTGTTTTTCAAGGTGATGCTAAAATGCGAGCTGTCCAGTTCTTGTCACAGCTTTGCATGTCTCTCTGCTGTTTGCTAAATTAGAGGTGTTAGCACTCTGCAGTTTCCTAGAAGCACTCTCATATCAGCTCGCTTGTGTCTCACACGCTTGCTTTCTTTATCCTCTTTGGGTTGGGACTCATGACAGCTCCAAACTTCACATTTTCCAACACAATAACACAACACTATTCAGCTGCCTGACAGCACTGACAGCACTGACAGCACTGACAGTGAGAGGAGGCAGGGTTATCTGTGGACTGTAGGCTGTGTCAGCACACATATCAATGCCACAGTACTGTAAAAACCTGTTTTAAATATTAAAAGTCATCATGGAAAATGTTTTTTTCCGTATGGAAAAGTTCTAGAGAAAGTCAAAGACTGATTTCTAACTTTTCATTTGCTAATTGATAGAATTGTACATTTTAGTCTAACCTCATTTGTGTAGTGTTGTTCTACTTGATTGTGTACAAAATATAATCCAGCATTTAGCCTAAAACCTCAAACTGTTTATGTTTTTGCCTCATTTCCTACCTGTTATTTATTTAAATCAGCCCCAGAGAATGATTTGAATTATTCAAACTTGACAGCGATGTTTTTCCATCAGATAGAAGAATGTGATGAAATGTGGTGGGAGTGTGCTGTCTGAAGGCGTTCTGCATAAATCACCATGTCTGGTGATGCTGTTCCAGCTCTCACCACTGACGGTTGCAGAATTGCAACTACAGTTGCAACTCGAGTTGCATTAAAGCCCGTGGAGAACACTATTTGCACATCTGATACAGCTTTAGCATGATGGAGAGAGAGACAGCTGTCAGGGTGTCTGCACAGAAAACCCATTTCACATTTAGACAGAGATAAATCACAGTTTGGCTCATCAGCTTGGCTCAGTGTTCATTTGCTGTGGTCACTGTCATCACTACTACTGTTAATGCTGGCACTGCAGGGATGTAGCAACACCACAGGTTCTGTGTGTAATCTTGCTTGCAGCAGTAGTGCCTCTGCCACTATTTCATTGTGCACTTTTTAAAATTTGTTTGCAACTTCCATGGTGTACTTTACGCACAGGCTTTGGTTGATTTTCTTTGCTCAGTTATTAAACCGCAACCCTGAACACTGGCTGCCACTGCTGTCATGGTATAAACACCTTCTAGTCCTAGTAATGCTGCAAGCTTTCCTTTGGTGCTGTCCGCCCTAGGTCACATCGTATTGTCCATGATAATAGCAGTAGAAAGTGTCATATTGTGATATGATTGCTATGGCAATGCCAGTGTGTTTACTAAAGGGCCGGGCATGTCTGAGAGCGAGAGCCACACATCAGCCTCAGATGGTGATTTGGTACCTGAACAGGGAACTACATCAACAACCTCCAACAATGCGTACAACTTTGGAAAACATGCAAGAAAGTTATTCCTGCTGAAGGTGGAAACAATACGCTTGTTTTGCCACTTGAAGCAGAAACACACCATCGAGTGCAACTAAGCCACGAAGCAGGAGATGCTAGCAGCTGGTGATGTGAAATTGAAATGACTCCAGCAAGTTTTGCTGGGACACTTCGTGCTGGGCTTTAAGCTAAGTTTAGAGATAACATCCCAGGTAAAATATTTTCACCTTTTCTTTGTGACAGTATTATTTTATAATTTTTAATGAAACTTTCCAGGGAAAACTGTTCCTGTGGTACTTTTGAGCTTGTGCTGTGTCACTGGATATAGTGCTGTGCCATTACTACTGCCATGTACTGCTGCTGTGGGTGCTGGCACCTTGCTTCAGTAGAGACAGTATATTGTGACAACATTTTGAGGCCTGTGCTGACCGAGACAGGCTGTGGTGTTGTTTCAGTTGGAAGTACAGGGCGAAGGGGAACACAGTGACTGGCTGAGGCTCATAACCTCAACTACAACAGTGTATGGTCCTTATTTATGGGCATTTGCAAAGAGATACAGATAAGGTGTAGATGATTTGCATGGTCACTCACTGCTAGCAGCCATGTGTCTGAATACTAACTGACAAGGATTACGATGAATGAACACACACAATCACAGACCCTGTTGAACTGTGGTAGCAGTGGTGATAAGGCTTTGGTGAACTCTGATTGGATGCTGTTCTGCACTCTGTTAAAGCTTTCTACCAACACAAACCCTAATCAGTGACTCTTATCAGCCGTTACAGTTAGGACTGGGTCATAACTCAGTGTCATTTATTTACTCTCAGTGGAACTGGGTCCTGTGATGGTACTGTGATGATGTGCTAAAACCCATAGAGGTGTCAAGTGTTATGCAAAACATAATGTTCAATCACAGGGTGTGGAGAAACGACACTGCTCAAAAAACATCAGAGCGCAGCATCAAGTCAGTTGAACTCCTGGGACGTTGATCTGGTCAGCAGAGGGGGGGGGTTAATCACTTTCAGGTGCTTTGGTATTAATGAAATTAACAAACGCTGGGGAGAGTGTGGTGCTGCATGTAACAGGATAGGCAACGGTAACTTAAAGTGTTCCTTTAAGTTCTCTGAGCAGTGTACATACATGTGCAGGTATGTAGAGTAGTTAGTCGAGTAAATCCTGACCTGTGTGGATGTCTTGAGACTAAATGTCAGTTGATATCCTCACAGTAAGCATTAGCATATTTACATAAACAACAATACAAAATGTTAACATTTTACTAGAAAGATTTAAGAACGTGTAAGAAGAAAATCATGTGCTTGAAAGTAATTTCAAAATGAATGTTTTTCTTGATGACAAGACAAAGCAGTGAAGTCCTCAGTGCAGAAGCAAGAATGATATAAGAGTTGGGTAGTAAATGAACACTGAGCACCGACTAGAACCAGAGTGGACAGACTGTGCACAGCGCTGTGTTAAACACACTGTCCAGTATTTTGTCAGTACATTACAGAAAGAATGACGGTGCCTGATTTTCCATAACTCTGGAACTCTGAAAGGTCCTAAATGCTGCATACGGACACTGATATGAGTGTTGTCAAGTGTGTAAGAGATTACTACAACATACGCACAAATACAAGCTTATAATGAGCTTATATGAAAAGCAAGCTGGTTCATTTTAGTTATAAAAGGCTACAAAAAGTAATCCTGCCTGACTTGTTTCTGTCAACACTGAACAAACTGTTCCATGGTGATGTTACAGCCCCAAGTTGGGACATTGTATACATGTGACACAATGATTTTCAAATCCTTTTCAACCTATATGTATTTGAATACACTACAAAGACAAGATGTCTCATGTTCAAACTTTGTAGTTGTTGTCCAAATCTTCACTCGTTTTGAATTTGATGCCTGCAACACGTTCCAAAAAAGACTGGGAAAGTTGAACGGGTTAATTGGAGTCAGGTGTTTGTCCTGATTGGGTATAAATGAGCATCCCCAAAAGGCTCCGTCGTTCACAAGCAAGGATGGGGCGAGGAGGGCTTCACCACTTTGTGAGCAACTGTGTGGGCAAATAGTCCAGCAGTTTGAGAACAACGTTTCTCAACGTGCAATTTGAAGGAATCTATGGATTTCATCATCTACTGTCCAAAATACGATCAACAGATCGAGAGAATCTGGAGAAATCTGTGCACGTCAAGGCCGAATGCCAACACTGGATGGCCGTGACCTTCGATCGCTCAGGCGGCACTGCATTAAGAGCCGACATCATTCTGACATGGAGATCACCACGTGGGCTCAGGAATACTTCAGAAAACCATCGTCAGTTAACACAGTTCTACATCTACAAGCGCAAGTTAAAACTCTACCATGCAAAGCGAAAGCCATTTATCAACAACACCCAGAAACGCCACCGGCTTCTCTGGGCCCCGAGCTCATCTGAGATGGAAACGTGTGCCGTGGTCTGACGAGTCCACATTTCAAATAGGTTTTGGAAATCATGGCCGTCGTGTCCTCCAGGCCAAAGAGCAAAAGGACCGTCCGCATTGTTATCAGTGCAAAGTTGAAAAGCCAGCATCTGTGATGGTATGGGGGCGTGTTAGTGCCCATGGCTTGGGTAACTTGCACATCTGTGAAGGCACCACTAATGCTGAAAGGCACATACAGGCGTTGGAGCAACACATGCTGCCATCCAAGCGTTGTCTTCTTCAGGGACATCCCTGCTTCTTTCAGCAGGACCGTGCAAAGCCACATTCTGCATGTGTTACAGCAGCGTGGCTTCGTAGTGAAAGAGCAGCCTAACCTGCCTCCCGTGTGTGGCGCATTATGAACTGTTGAGCAACTGAAGCTGTACATCAAGCAGGAATGGGAAAGAATTCACCTACACTGCTTCAACAATTAGTGTCCTCAGTTCCCAGTGTGGTTAACAGGAAAGCTGATATACCACAGTGGTCAGCATCCCCCTGTCCCAGCTCTTTGGGTCGTGTTGCAGGCATCAAAGTCAAAATGAGTGAAGATTTGCAAACCAGTAATAAAGTTTATCAGTTTGAACATTAGATATGTTGTCTGTGTTGTGTATTCAAATAAATGTAGGTTGAAAAAGATTTGCATCGTATTTTGTTTGTATTTCTGTGTACAGTGATATGCAAACATGTCACTTTTCCTTCTTTCTTGTTGTCTAGTCTGTCAGTTAGCAGGAACAAACCTGATTCTTACATGATGGCTTAACTAGCCGAGTAAACAAATGGCTGACCGTGGACGTAGGACTGTGAGCAGAGTCAGCTCATCACTTTGAAGTCTTTTCTCAATAATGATATGTGCCATGTCTCAGAAATGACTTCATTGCTTTCTGCCTTCACACTAGCAGGTTGTTGCTTATATAATGCCTACTCAGTTTTGTGTGTTCGCATGGGAGAGTGTGTGCATGGAAGTGAATAACAAGGGTGTGTGTGTGTGTAAGTGGTCTTTTTTTGCAGGAGGCAGACTGTGTGTGCAGCCGCTCTTTCAGAGCCAGGAAACATGCAATTTGAAACGGTGGGATGATGGAATTTCTAGCCCACATGCTGTAGCAGGAGATGAGGACACGTGAGCCGGTTGACCTCAAACCATCTCTGAGAGAGGGGGAGGGCAGCAGCACAGTGGTGCAACACAGACAGTCTGGAGGAATTAGTGTGTATGAAATATAAGCGGGGAAGACACCTTTTAAAGGGAAGCGAGCGGAGATAAAAGGAGACATCAGTTGGGGAGAAAAGGGAAAACAAAAGATGGAAGGCAGAGAGACGACGAGAACAAAGCCTGTTGGTGTGACATGTCCTGAGTGGGTGTTTCTCTGACACTGTAGTGGACTACGATCCCTAAAGCTAGGGATGGGCAGGACCGAGTGTAGTTCGGTGCTTCAGTGAGCGTGCTCAGCAGTCCTGCTGTGTTTCTCTTGGCTTTCATGGATCAGTGCGTGTGACTGTTACTGTACACGAGATTCTTTTAGGCATGACAATTATTTGCATCTGTTAGACTAAAAGAAGAGCAAGAAAACGAGTGAGAGGTTCAAAGACAGAGCTGAGTCAGGTGATCTGATTTATTGGATATTTAGATGATCATCAGAATCATGGTTATTTTCCCCAGTTTTATGTTTATGATCTTTAAACGTTTAAATGTTTTATGTTTTTTGCTGTCTTATTAATCGTATTAATCTTTGTCAAATATACGACTCGTACTATAAGATTTTGGCACATGAGCATCAAGTAAACATGGCTGATGGCCAGAGGGCAGTGCTCACCTCTGTCTGGGACCTTTCATTTAATAAAGTGTCACGAAGCTGAAGTTTAGAGAGCTGAGGGCTTTTTTCTAGCTTCCTTTCATATTGGCCCTGCACATTAACATTGATGTGAATAACAGGCGGTGCTGACTAATAAAAACAATCATCCAAAAATACTTTGTTTTAAAGGAGCGGGAGCGTTTGCTTCATACAGAGCATGAAAATGATGAAGGCCAGAGTTAGGAACACGCTATTTGATCAAAATCTTTTTTTCTTTTTGTGTAGTTTAGAGTATGTGACACACACACACACACACACACACAGTATCTCTGGTTGAGTCACAGCTCTTCGGCTCCTCCCGCCTTCATCTTATTTCTTCTTTTGTGTCAAGCTGTGCAGCTCGACTCAAAGCCACATGAAGACAGATGCTGTGCCCGCTGCAGCTCCAGCTCAGTTTACAGGCTTTTACATAATTTGGAATAAAAAGATAATAGATAAAACATCGCGCCCTCCTGTCATGTGTTAGCAGTTGGTGCTTTGTCTCTCGTTGAAACGTGGATGCAGCTCTCCATGCTTTGGGCTCCACACAGCCAACAGTAAACATGTCTTGTAATAGCACAAGCATTCTTATATTTTTGGGCGCCAGAATAGCACTGTGAGGTTTGAGTCTTGTGTGCTGTGTAATTAAGCAGGAGCTAAATTTAAACCAGACTGTGATTACGTTTAACAAGCAGAGACAGCACAGCAGTCTGCTCGTGTCACACTCACGCTGTTCTTAGACATGTTTGTGTTGTGTGTTTATGTTGCACAGGCAGTAAAAGATCCACGCTGATCATTTGCATACTGAAGACTCACATTTTGGGCAAATGTTACTGAAATGCTTGTTTTTTTGTATTTTCTGGGACAGTCGTGAAGTTCTCGCAGCTGTCTGAGGAGTCCTGTGGAAAACCAAGGACGCTCTTACTTTCTTCTATAGGAGTTAAGAGGCAAGGTAGCAGCTCTTTGCCCCTAGCCATGTAGGATTAACTTAATTAACAGTGTGAGCAGCTCCATTAAAGTAAAAGGTTTGGCATTTTGCTGGTCTGGAGCATTCAGGTGTGTATTTACGATGCTACACAATGCACAGAACCAACAAAAACATACATGCCAGACTCTGCAGGCTCGGTTACACGTAAATGTCTTGACAGCGCAATCAGAAAAAGAAGGTTCCCAGGAGAAAGTATCTTTGTTCAAAAAAGAACAGCAGCACAGCTTTGGTTTGAAAGATTGTTGAAGTCCTACAGAGAAAGATTACTTTAAGTTCCTGTTGTTGAATCATGAGGTCGCCATCGGCCCTGACACGAACCGAAAGACTCCATCTTGGTCTGGAACCATTAGTCAGACTGTACGTTGCCTTTTCTCGTCCTTCACCGCTCACTGTGCGTGAATAACCAGAGGAAAGGAGAAGATGAAGGCACATATAGGAAAATGAAAGACGAGGAGGAAGAAGAGGAGAAGGTCACAGACTGTAACGGTGAGAGCAGTGCGGTGAAAGTCAGGCCTGTCGTGTGTTCCCTCTGCTGTGCAGAAGCCTGCACACTTTCAGCTCCTGTCACTATCAAAGTCACAGTCGCTCCAACCAGGACGTAGCAAATGAGTAACACAGTAGAGTTCTTATTCTGACTTCTTGTAAAAGTCTGAAGGAATCTGACCAGGATTACTTGATGTAAAGCGTTCTGTAAACTGTCTTTCATATCAGTGAGGTTTGATGTTTCTGTCATGCTTAAAGGTTCCTTTTCAGTTCTGTGAAGATTCAAAGTTAACATTATTTATTTTCTGCAGCGGCACAAATGAACCAGCTGCTAGTGGACGAAAACCCCCGGTAATCAGAGCTAATCGAAGGCTGACAGTCCCGATCCACAAGAATCCCCAGAAGGGATCGGTCCCATCCAACTACCAGCCAATAACCTGCCTCAGTACCACCCGGAAGCTCCTGTCAGGCAACATACTGGCTAAGACGAGCAGGTGCATGGCTCAGTACATGAGCGGGGCACAGAAAGGAGCAGGTAGAAGCACCAAGGGAATCCTACCGGTGGCTGGGCGAGGCTGGACTAAAGCTACGTCCACACTGATGCGTTTTCGTTTGAAAACTCATTGTTTTTTCGCCGTTTTCTCTCCCGTCCACACGTACCCGGGTATTTTTGAAAACGCAGATTTTTCTATGCGTTTGCACCTTCCGTCCACACGTAAACGGCGTTTTCAGTCACTGAAAACGGAGATTTTTAAAAACTCCGGCCAGGGTGAATATTTTTGAAAACTCAGTTTTTGCATTTACGTGTGGACGAGAAAAACGGAGAAAACGCAGCGTCAAAGGTGTGTGCCTTTTTTGACGTCACACTGTGCGCCACATTATTGTTTCGGTGAAATGAATTTCTACAATACTGTTACTTGCACTCTCTGCAGTGTTTAAATGCTTACATATTGTCATGAATCGCTGTGCGGCAGGCATGAGTTGGACCCAAAATGCAGGACTCACAGACTCGGGGAGGTGAACTCAAAACACAGCTTTATTTGCTGGCAGGGAAAAAACAGACAAACTAAGAACTCACAGAGAGACGCAGGGCGATCCACACAGCATGAGGGACGACGCGACACTGACTCAGAGAAACACAGGGCTTAAATACACTGGGAAGTAACGAGGGGAATGAGACACAGAAGGAGGGCACAGCTGGGAGAAATCAGGACTGACGAGACAAGCAAAGCAGGACGCATTCACATAAGACACGGACCTTCAAAGTAAAACAGGAAGTATCACACAGAGACGCAAACTTGACACAGTGGAGACAGCAACTAAGAAACACAGAGACATGAACCATAAGGCAGAGGACTCTAAGAACCGAGAGACACAGAGGGGAACTCAAACATGCCGACACAGACTTACACAGAACAGAGGGGACACAGAAACATGAAGGGCAAGGGATCGAAACTAGAAACCATCGAATAACTCACAAGTACAATAATGCAAACATCACAAGGAACTAAAAACGCTGAGTCAGGGGACCCAGGACCGTGACACATATACACACAGTTACTGTCCCTCCACACATACCACTCTGTTCTGCTTCTATGCCCCAGCTTTGTTTACTTTTTCCCACCGAGGCTT
>NC_135174.1:1908032-2003032 GCF_041146795.1 Maylandia zebra | reverse complement strand
GTGCTGCTGTCACGGTGGTTCATGTGTGGAGGAGGAAAGGACACATGCACTGCTAATAAGAGTGAAATGAACACAACATGGATTTTTGGAAATCCCAGGTGTGTCAGTCATATTAGTGGTTAAGACACACACCCTATAGCTGTGTCGTCTGTCCTTCCACACATTTACTGGCTGTCAATGCCACAATAGATAAATCCTCTTAAGAGTTAGTCAATCCTTCACACATCCTCCAGTATGGTTTCAGGTCTGTGTAGCTGGGAAGAAGCCTTTACCTGAACACGTGTCATCAGTGGAAATCTGAGGCACTTTATTAGTCTTACTTACTCAGATCAGAGTAGAAGCCATATTTAATCTCAGCGTTCATGCAGGACTTTCATTTTATCTTTCACGGGAACCTCTGGAGCATTTTTAACAGGCGCAGGGCAGCGCTTTGGTGACTGCTGTGACGCGCTCGCTGCCAGGCTCGAGTGGGTCAACATCTCTGAATGTGAATGTGATCGTGTGTGTCATGGTTACACAAAACCTTTTCTCAGGACCACTGAGTTTATTTGCTGGTGCCTTCATGCTCATATGAGGATAATCAGTCATCTAGTTATTAACTTCACCATGTGATAACAAGTGCCACGTCTGTATCTTTAACTGGAAATCCTTTTTCTACTGGGTCGTAACTATGCAGAGAGCACTTGCTTGCTTAGCTGTAAAGTATCGGATTCACGTACAAATGGAAAAGAAACTGGATTATTTCAGCGTCTTCGTCCACTAAGTGAAGTGATAAGAGAAGTTTTATGGGTCAGGCAGAGGACAGGTTAGAGGGCCAAGTAACACAATTACATTTCTCCAAGTGCCTCCACTGATGTCTTCTGCCATGAAACACGAGATTGTGTGTGTGTGTGTGTGTGTGTGTGTTGCTGGTTCATTTATGGTAATTTACACTACTAGAATAAGTGGAAACCGGCTTCCCACCCTCCTGCTGGGTGGGAGGGTTTGTGTGGAATCAGATTTCAGGCAGGTAACGCTCAGCCCGAGCATGTGAGCGAGCGCTTACAGGTGTTTTTAATGAGATAACTCTTCTCTGCCCTTGGACACACTTTATTACTACGGGTTACAAAAGGCTTTAATGTTTGAATGATTTGCTTTTCTGTTTCAAAGCAGAACAGTGTTCCTTTGTTGTGACTGAGTTTGTGTCTGAAACAAATCTGTGTTACCTGTTGTAAACTGCCAGGTATAAAGTATCTAACACCACACGTGTTCAAGGATTTCTTAGTAACATCTGCCCACGTGTAGTTCATGGCTGCATGTCTCCACAGTGGTGGCAGAAAGCAACAGTAGTGCAGTGTGGTGCTGCAGAATGACACCAAGTGATTTTCAATGATACGTTATGAGCATTGCCTCCACGGCTGGCTGCAGCGACCGGCAGCGCAGAGTAGGGCTGGGCGATATGACCCAAAATTCATATCTCGATATTTTTTAGCTGGATGGCGATATAAGATATATATCTCGAATTTTTTTTTTAAAGCCATAAGTTAAGAACAAAAAGAGAGTTCTTAGTCACACTGTGTCCCAGATGTCACACGGGCACTTTTATTTACATACAGCGTAGATGTACATGAAGAAATTACTCAAAAATAAATTATCAGCATTTATTAAATAATCATGGTCCATAAATAAAAGAAAACAATGTTGTTTTTGTGCATAACAAAAAGCTCACAATTGTGCAGTCAAAATGTAAACTAATAGACGCTGAGCGTAATAACAAAGAGACTTCACAGCTGCACCACGTCTCTGAACAGGTGCCGTTTGTGGTCCTTATACACATACAGTACGGTAATATTATGTTGAAGCACAGTACGTATTACTCCGCGAGGCTCCTCCCCGGTAGCCGTAATCCTCGACAATCCATCAAGCGGTGCAGCTCGTAGCTTAGCAAAGTCATATTAAAACATTTTTTGACAGATTGCTGAGCGCTGTGTACCACATAAAATCGGTTCGCGGTCAGTAAGCACAACCAGAATTCATACATAAGGCGCGCTGTCGATTTTTGAGAAAATGAAAGGATTTTAGGCCGTGCAGCTCCTCCTGGCTGCATGTCGTTAGCGCGGTTAGCTCGCTAACACGTTGACGCCGACCAGCCCCACGCACGGTAACTCGCTAACGGAGATTTTCCGCTTTCATCTTGTCATTGCCTGCAGGTGAAGTTATGGGGGAGTTGTGTTCAGTGAAGGAGAGGCGAGGCTGAGTAGCGTTGCGTAGAGACAAAAGTAGACGAAAGAGAGGCAAACCTGCGGCTCCACAAGTATAATTATAACGTAACATAGACTATATCGATATAAACGATATTGTCACATCTTATATCTCGTATGAAAATATATCGATATTTTTAAAAAACTCGATATATCGCCCAGCCCTAGTGCAGAGTTAACTGATTGTTCCTGTTTTAAACTGAATGAACTCCAATGGACTGACTCAAAGAGACCCTACGAAGCTTGAAGGTTAAATATGAGTGAAAGCGGTCAGCTATGGTCCCCAACATTTACAGGGAAACAGAGCAGAATAAAACAGTCTGACGTTTCATGTCTGAAAACACAATTCCAACATATTTATTAACACAAATATTAACACCTACCCACATAGTTACTGAGGGGAGACAGAAGAACTGCAAGAGTTACTTCAAACTCAGTAGTTACTCTTAAACTCACGGCTAAAGTGGCCTTTGCACACCGAGAACAACAATCTGGAGTCCAGCGCACACTATGAGCAGGCAAATAACAACACACGAACTTGAACTCATCTATGCTGAGGGCTGAAGTGCTTTTTAAGGTGGAAACACTAACAGTACCAGGGTGTTCGTCTGTAAGCTGGAGATTTGTTTTCTGCAGCACACGTGCTTCACACACAAACTTTTAGCTCTTCTAACTCGATGCAGACCTACTTGTGAATGCTCACTTGAATAGAGGTCTTCTTTGTTCACTGTATCAACCCCAGAGCTTGCTGTGTATGTGCATGTGTGGAAACTCCTGCCTACCTCAGCAGAGTCCCTCTCTCTGCCTCCTTTCTCATGGGCGCACACAGCTGAGACTCGGCGCAGTCACATGACTCGGTACTAGGAGCCCGGCTGATTAAGCTGGCCTGGCACTACAGCACAGGGCCGACCAGCCTTGGGTGTGTGTGACGCATCTCTGCTTCAGTTGTCGTGGTTTCAGCCAGTGTTTCCATATTCATACAGCTCAGCCTGTTGTTGTTGTGTGAAGACAGCAGCAGCTGTTTCAGCTACATTCATGTACATATACATACCTGACAACAATGAAGCTTTTGCTCCTGTGATAATTCCACCCACAGACAGACAAGCCTTTCTTTTTCCCTTTCTCTTCCAAAGGCTCGAGTCATTTACATGAATATTATTACAGTGCAGACTGCAGCTGGCATAAACACTTATTCTGGTGAGGAGACATTGGGCCAGCTTGTGTCTGTGTGACGGGCCCGTGCCATGTGCCATGTTGGCTTAAACTCCAGAATGCCTCGCTGCTAAAGCTAAAGCTACTTCCTAATGTGACAGAGGAAAAAACAGACGGCGTTATCCCCGAGAGGCTGCAGAGGGTTTGATTTTCACAAGGAAAAATCTCTCCATTTAAATTTAGGGATAAACCCTTGAAGAATACGTTATTTTCTTATACGCGTGGGACCATTAGCAGCTCACTGAACCCCTGACTGGATGACACTGGTTTAAAAAGTTCCCCATTAGGACGCGGTAACTAAACCCAGGCCTTACAGTGTTCCTGGCACAGTGAACACGTGTCTCTGAACTCTGAACTGGTTTCATTCTTTCTTTTTGCTCACTGAGTGTAATCAAACTACTTCAGGTTTACAAACACACTGTTGTTGCTGTTGGCTGTGCTGATAACAGCTGGAGTTTGACCCCCATATTTGTCATTACGTAACACGTAGAAAACAGTCGCATGGATGGAAGCTAGAGTGAGACTAGATCCCAGCTGGTGTCTCCAGGCACAGCACCAGTCTAGCCTAGCTCAGTTCTGTTCTTCAGTTTAGACATGCCCACGCAGTCGGTGCATCGACTCAGTGCCAAACAGAGAAGAATCCGACCCTCTGCATGCACTCCTTCACTTCATCCAGGAGTCTTCTCTGAGGAAAAACATAAAAACTTGCAGGTCACTATTTACCCGTGACATTAATGAGATGATGCTTAATGGCACCCCGTCCCCACCCAACTCCAAATCTCATCTCTGTGTTTGTCGCACAAAAGCTCTTCCCTGCATATTATCAAGTATAAAGGAGAAATCGTTAAGGCCTGTAGAGGGTTTCTTATGGAACTGAAGCAGTTTAAGCTTCGGGCTTTGACGGCTCTTGGTTATATTCAGGAAGCAGATCTTTGTTGGAGGGAATCACTGCTGAGACAGCGAGTAATTGTGGTTGTTCATACAATAAAGCCAGAACACAGTGACTAAAGATGTACTACAGATTATTAAACAGCCCTGAAGCACTGTGACACATCCACAGAGGTGGCGGTGTGCAGATGTTTGTCACGGTTGTTTATTCAGAGACCAGAGCTCACCCGACGCGTCACAGAGGAGCACGAATTTACAGCTTACAGTATGATGAATGCACATATATGTTGAGTCCATATATGCTGTTTCTATCCAGAGCTCGTCGTGCACAGAGGGCTTTATTTATTCATTACCCCCCCACTGTAGGAGGCTCCCACATGCCAAGGGACACATATTTGGGAGGCCACGTGTCAAAGAAATGGCTGAGTTGTTGGCCGATTTTCAGGATAAAGATCTTTAAATGTAACACAAGTGCTCTCTTTCCTCCTGTGCAGCATGAACTGAAAACACCCACACAGATGCAGAGGCAGGCATGCAGGCTGGAGAGGACAGGAGGGATTTTCCCATGCTGGCTCTGCAGTGGCTGCCCTAGATTCCACTGAACGATTGTCTCGCTGCAACTAGACTATTATTAGAGCTGTATTATCAGGAGACGGGGAGTGAGAGAAGAGGGAGGGGAGGCAATGCAGAGAAGAAAGCCCCGCCTTCTTTTTCCTTCAGTGTGTCCTCATATTCTGCTGAATATTCAACATTTAGTTCTTTATTTGGTTCCCTCAGAAGTCGGCTTCTCTGTTCCCATCAGGAGTTGATATTTCACACGAGGGTTGCAGAGCTGCAAGTGCAATGAAGTGTGTTACCTGTCTCACATCCATGGCTATGTTGTGTCTTTGCAACAACCCGTGCATTTTAGGCTTTGTTTGAGGTCTGCAGAAAGATTACCAAGTCTCCTTTGATAATTATCAAAGTTTAATTGCAATTAAAAATAAAATTCTTTGAAGTTCCAGAAAAGTGTGAAAGGCAGTTTAATAAAGTGTGACTACTGAACAGATCAGAGACAGGTGGCTTCAAGACTGAAGCTAAGAAACAAATTGGGTTTCCTGTCAGCAGCTCAGTTAGTTAGTTCATGTGGACTACACAGGTAAAAGGCTGCAGGTGCTTCTGGAGTTAAACAGTGTGTGTGTGTGTGTGTGTGTGTGTGTGTGTGTGTGTGTGTGTGTGTGTGTGTGTGTGTGTGTGTGTGTCAGTCTAAGGGATCTTACTCCTCGGGCATGTAGAGAGATGGTAGATGGATGGAAAACAAAGCAATAATAATAGAAAAGCAAACGCATGCGAGTAGAGCAGGGCGATATGGCCAAAAATATTTATCACGATATATATTTGAAAATTTGCGATAACGATATAACTGACGATATAATTGATGCGAGACAAAATACAACTCCACAACATTACTAGCGCAAAAAGACAACCTTCCATTTATTTTCACTTAAACAAGAAGCTGGTTTTTATGTACATTAAAGCTTTATAAAAATGTAACAGTGCAAATGCAAATTCCTTGCTGAAAGTTTAACCAAAAGGCATTTCCAGTAGAAATGGGCTGACATATCCTGAGCATAACCATGTATAATATCCACTGAAGTTAAAAAGAGGTGCTTTGCAACATTAAACTGCAGTGTGCAGTACGTATTTTTCGGACCATAAGGTGCACGGGATTATAAGGCACATTAAGCGAAACAAAGCAGTCAGATAAATCAAACTTTATTAAACTCATTCTTCTTGCTTCCTCCACTTCTGTACCATTGATTCATTAATGTTGAATTCTCTGGCAGCTGCTCTATTCCCATGTTGTTGCAGTATATTAATGACTAACCTCGTATTGTGGATGGATTATCTCAGTTGTTCTCCTGACTGAAGTTTGGTCCGTTTACAGCATCCTGCCATGCGATTGCATTTGTCTCTAACCATGAGGAACCTTCACGTTAACTTTTATAAGTGGAAAAGTGTTAGTGTTCGTCCTCCAGCTTCACTGTTTATGCTAACATAGCTGTGTCGCTAGCGATCAGGTAGCACATCATTATATACCAGCTAGCCCAACTTCAGTAACCCTACAAACGTCACTGCTGTTTAGTTTCCTGTCTTCATTTATGTTGGAAGTGATAGCAGAGCTGTACGTTTGATTTTTTTCAGAAATCTCTCAGTCAGAACATGCTACATCATGCTTAGGTAACTAGCGAAACTAGCGAGCTAACTTCCGCTAGCTTCCTGCTAACTTCTAACTCCGTTAAATGTAATAAATTTTGTTTTCATGGATGCCTGGAAGTTAAACTTCATAGTTACACCTGGTAAAGCAGCAATGCTGATCGTTTTATTAAAGATGAAAGAATTTAGACAGTTTTTAACTCTAAGTGATGCTGCAGTGTTCGTTTGACCTGAAGCATACGGAGTTTAGGACCCAGATTACTCCCAGATTTAAGAGCATCTTAGTCCGACAAATACGACAATAACGACGGCCGCTTGCATGTTCTGCAAAAAAATGTGCTTTGTCGTGTATCTGACGGACAAACACCAAACCAGTTCCACATCACAGAAGTTGCACCAATTCTGGTTCCTCAACAATCGGCCATGTGTGTATGAAAACAAAGGCACTGCGCATGCGCGTTTTACTCCCATTCTATCGCGATATTTCATTTTCCTATCGTTGCCTAACATTATACCGGTATTACCGTGAACGGTATAATATGGCCCAGCCCTACATGCGAGCCACCTCAGTGAGGTCGGGACACGTGCTCAGTCTCATGATGAGTCCAAAGAGCCAGCAGTTCATCAAGCCCTACCACAAACTGACAGATGATACTTTTATACATGTCTTTAATACTGACTACAATAATAAATGATGAATATCATTAAGATGTTTATACAGGTCATAAAATCTCACCTTCTATATTCATTGTGTGTAAAGTGAAATGTTTCAGGCCTTCTTTTATCTTCTACGTGGTTTAGAGTAGAGATGGACCGATCCGATATTACGTATCAGTATCGGTCCGATACTGACGTAAATTACTGGATCGGATATCGGAGAGAAATAAAAAATGTAATCCGATCCATTAAATATCAAAAAAGCACCTCACAAAACTTGCGACATGGCGACTCGGCTCATAACCGTAGCACGTCGGAGCAGTGTGGTCACGTGATAGAGCCGCTGTGTGTGTTTGTAGCCTCGCTACCAAACCAGCATTTCATCTCCGAGGAAGTGATCCCAGAGAGAAGTAAAGCAAGTGTGTAAGTTCATCTCTGAATGTTTGTAAAGCATTCCAGCGTTAAGCTTAACAACCGATATATGGAGCGACTGCCTCTCTCTCTCTCCTGCTCCTACTTCAATCATGAAACTGATCAATGATCAGCTGATCGGCTTTTCTGTCGTGAGTCCGTCTCTCTTGTTTGTTTTTGGCCCACTTTGCAGCAGAAAGAGGAAACCAGCGGCTGAACAACAGCAGCACGTTTAAGCTTGATCAGCTGAGTGAGGGGTGGTTCCCTATTTTTTTTTTTTTTTTTTTTTTTTTTGCTGGGAGTTTGCAACCCTATTAGTCAGGTTGCTTAATATTTCTGCTAAGTTCTCTTTAAAACACCAGAACAGGGAGGATGGAGCAGGTTTAAGTTCATTAGATTGATCAGTTTTGCTGATCTATGAAATATTTTGGGTGCAGTGTGTTCTTTACATACAGGTTTAACAGAATAGCTTTAGTGTTGTTGTTTATTTAAACTTGAGTATGAACTTATCAAAATGCAGCAAGATATTAAAAAACAGTTTTATTGATTAAAAACCACAGTATATCGGATTCATATCGGTATCGGCAGATATCCAAATTTATGATGTCGGTGTCGGACATAAAAAAGTGGTATCGTGCCATCTCTAGTTTAGAGTTCATGAATATCATGAATCGAGTGTCTCACATTAGAATGTTTCGATCATATATTCACCTTTACCACAAATTACTGCTTCAAAGCGGCACTGCATGGAGGCAGTCGGCTGAAGTGTTACTGGGTTGGTCTTCCTCATCTTCCTCGTAGTTTCTCCTTAGGAAATGTAAAGAAACTGGCATCTGTGTATGTCAGCGCATAGAAAGATGAAGTGAATCCTCCTGCTGGACGGCTGCATTGACTGTAGACTTGGACCAGCAGCAGCAGATGACTCCACAAACAGACACTTCACACTGGTTCCTGTTTTGTGAACGACCCTCTGAAGGCTGTGGCCGTCTCTGTGCACCTCCTCCTACCACACGTTTCCCACACTGTCAACTTTCCTAATAATAATTAATAATTAATCTTCATCAGTGACCTTGTGTGGCTCAGCTCACCATGACTGTGGTTTCCTGCGCTGCACTAAACCCAGAGGTTCATGCTAGAATATTGTATTCATTTGAGATGTTGTGTTTTCAGGAGCTAATGTTGAAATTGAAAAGAAGCAGGCCTATGTCGTGCCTCCATGAACACGCGTTAGGATGTGTGACTGTCCTGTAAGCACAACACTACGCAGCTGTTTTCTCCTGGTTGCATTGGATCATATCTACAAACGACAACAATGTGATTTGTCTTGAAGCGTCGGCAGCACAGTCCCTCCTGGCTCCTGGGCCCACACATCTTTCACGAGGAGAGGAGTGGATGAAAGAGGAGAGCGGCAGGAAAAGCTGGGTCACTCTGCTCGAGGGCGTTTGCTTTCCTTTATCTGTCTGTTGCTCACTCTACATATTTGTCTCAACCTTTTTCCACTTTCTTCCACATGTTCCCGGTTCCAGTTCTGTTGTGTTGCATGTGTCTGCGCTACGCATCGTGTCTGTTTCCAGCGTGGTGCGAGCAGAGAGAGATGACCTTCTAGAAGAAGGGACGTGGCTTCATGCTGTCATTGAGCATTACTTCAACTCATCTGCTCTCTTATTGCATCTCTCGCCTTCGTGTTATTTCTAACCCAGTGACCTTCCACAAAAGAGACACTCTCACAGAGTGCTGTCTGTCTCTGTGTTGGAGTTCGTTTCATTGTGAAGCACCATGTTGTTCAGTTGGTGACTGTGAATATAGATGATTGTTATTGAAGATGCTCAGTGAATCAGACTAGACCCTGAATGTTAACATTTTAACACATGCTTCCTCACAGAAAAGCGACGAAGTTTTATTTATAACTTGGGAGATCATAACCATCTGTGCTGCAGGGTAGACTGACACGTTTCAGCAGCTGCTTCATATATCTATGTGCCTCTTGGGGACCATCTCTGTGAAAGTCACCGTGCTGATTGATATTCTGTAACTCTAAAATGCTCCAGCATCATCTGTTGCTACGTGGCACCTTGGCTTCAGTATTGTAAGCCTGGTTCATGCTCAGTAGTTCACCTCTCTTCTTAGTATTTTTATAACTCCTTGTTCTGTCACCACATACTGTTGACTGTTGATCATTGCTCTCAGGGGAATCCACAGTCCCCAGCTGATATGCTGTAGCTGATATGCAGATTTGTGTTCATGTAATGTGACACAGATTCACCTCTTCATGGTGCAAATTCACTGCCTTTGTATCTCTGCATTCTTCGGCCTGTTCATTCCCCGAGTCAGCTCTACGTGACCCTACAGTTTGTATGTAATGAGGCAAATAATGTCACAAACACACAAGTACTCAAAGTAGTATAAAGGATGGGCTTGTTCGTGGTGACAGATGTAACTTTTCTTTCTCCTGTTACTGCGGATGGAAAGGCTTGAGTTTAAATCTCCTTACTTGTTCTAAGTGTGTTTGTGTGCTTCCTCCTCTGTGTGTGAGGCCGTGGAGGTTCCAGGGGGGGGATAAAGAAGTCTTTTTAGCTTGGCTAGCATGTTTTCTCTCCAGTCAAGCTCAGTAAATCAGATTAGACTTTTTGGCAAGCAGAATAGTAGTGTGTGTGTGCGTGCGTGCGTGCATGCGTGTGTGTGTGTGTGTGTGTGTGTGTGTGTGTGTGTGTGTGTGCGTGTGTGTGTGGACATGACTGTTTGGAGGGTAAGACTGGAGCTCAGACGGATCTAGAGGGAGATGGAGAGGAAAGGAAGAGGGTGTAGCTGCTTGTGAAAGTTATGAAGTCATCAGAGGGGTAAAAACACTGAATCACTCTGTCGACTCTTTTCAAATGTTCATAGATAGTTTTCACTGTAATGAGAGAAAGGAAATTAAAGACAGAGTGCGTGATTTGTCCTGCAGTTACAATCACAAAACTCCCAGAAGGCTTTCAGTCTGCTGCTGCAGCTGTATGTGATGTTGTTCAAAAACATGAAGAGATTGTTTAGAATGGTTTACCTGCACGTTCATGTGTGCTTCCTGCAGTGCACTCGAGCAGTCTCATATGAAGGCCAAACCACTTCCACTCCATGCAAGGATGTGCATGTTTGTGCTTTATGCTTATGCATCTCAGTAAGTCCACTGGAAACACCTTGCTGCTGTCATCATGGTCATGAAGTGCTCTCTCAGTCACAACCTTTGTTCTCCTCTCTGTCTTCTTTCTTGTGTGTGTGTGGGTGTTTTCCAGCTTCCCCTGGTGCTCAGTTTAAAAAGCAGATTTGACTGCACTCCCCCCATTGGTTCTACATTTTCATGACTTGTGCTCATTGGCTGCCAGCGGCCGTCGGTGCAGCCAGCCAGAACGCAGCTCTGCAGCTGTTAGTGATGGGCAGATTATACTCTGCTGCACTGCTAAACACACCTCCAAAACAATCAGACACTAAAGCATCTGTACAGAGAAAATATGTGAGATTTTGATAAACTTTGCTTGTCCCTCTCTGCCCCCACCCTGCATCTGCTGTTGTTCTTGGCTGCACGCTCAAAGCTCTGAAATGTTTGAAGCTGAACGCTCAGCTGCACGTGAAAGGTGGAAACCAAGAAACACACACAAAGATTCAATAGGAAACTAGGTGTGTGTGTGTGTGTACATAGCCAGTGCTTAGTGCGACCTTCAGTTACTATAGCAACCAACTCACCAGACTCTCCATTTTCCAGTTTCTATGGTGTGTTTTCGTGACTGAGTTCTACATGTGTGTGCATCTGCATACGTCTGTGTGTGTGTGCATCTGCATACGTCTGTGTGTGTGTGTGTGCATCTGCATACGTCTGTGTGTGTGTGTGTGCATCTGCATACGTCTGTGTGTGTGTGTGTGTGCATCTGCATACGTCTGTGTGTGTGTGTGCATCTGCATACGTCTGTGTGTGTGTGCATCTGCATACGTCTGTGTGTGTGTGTGTGCATCTGCATACGTCTGTGTGTGTGTGTGTGCATCTGCATACGTCTGTGTGTGTGTGTGTGCATCTGCATACGTCTGTGTGTGTGTGTGTGCATCTGCATACGTCTGTGTGTGTGTGTGTGTGCATCTGCATACGTCTGTGTGTGTGTGTGTGCATCTGCATACGTCTGTGTGTGTGTGTGTGTGCATCTGCATACGTCTGTGTGTGTGTGTGCATCTGCATACATCTGTGTGTGTGTGTGTGTGTGCATCTGCATACGTCTGTGTGTGTGTGTGTGCATCTGCATACGTCTGTGTGTGTGTGTGTGTGCATCTGCATACGTCTGTGTGTGCCATGTCTTCCTTGCTGTGAACAGTAACACGTGCTCGCAGACGGATCGTCCCGACAGGGGAACAGACTGTGCAGCTCTCCTCCTCAGCGTTCCTTCTCCTGCAGCTTTGTCTAAATGCTCAGACGCCATGAGATGTGTTCATCTATCTGAGACGTCCCGCGCGTGAGCTCCGGTTTGTGCGCTGCTGAGAGACGCAGACGGGTTCTGCAGGAACGTCTCACTCTCCCTGTCGTCGGCACGTCTCTTGTGCTCGACTGAGAGTGAAATCTCCAGATTGTAGAGCTGGATGAAGCAGATCGCTGAGGAGAATGTGACCCATCACGCTGATCCCGCACAGCGCACACACTCACATAGGTATTTGTTTAGAGATTCCAGTGGGTAAAGTCAAACAGGCCTCCCTGCTCCTCATTTGCTTGCTGACTGTTGTTCTCTTACTTGGATTCTTTGATGTTTATCTTAAAGCTGAGGTTTTACATACTGTAATAGTATTTAAATAAGTCATTCAAATGGAAACAGCTGTGGTGGAGACGTTTACCGATCACGCTGTGGACGGGAGGCGGGGCTGTTTAAGCTCTGCTGCCACGAGGACAGATACAAGAAATCTATAATAAATCTATAACTCTGCAATAAAACACTTTATTGATTTCTCGTTGTATTATTCCAACTCTGTGCTTTGACACCGTTTCCCCTGTGAGCTGATATCCTTAAATTCTATTTTGCTTTGTTTTGTTTTATCAATATTATTATTTATAACGATTGCTTTAGCTTATTATAAATGTACTTTTATATGGACAATTCAGTCTGTATGAGCTACTTACTACATGTTTTGTATCTTTAGAGGTGAATGTTCACTAGGGCTGCCACAAAACATTATTCTGATAGTCGACTAGTCACCGATTATTTTTGCGATTAGTCGACTAATCAGATCATCATCCATTGGACGCAAAACATATAGATTCTTGCACCAGCAGCATCTGCTCTACCATCATAATGATCACTATCATTAGCTTACAGCTTTAAGTGTTTAAGGTCTGTGCTAACTAAAAATAAAGACAAGATGATAGTTTATTCAATTTTAATGAAATCTGCAGATTGTTTCGGTGAAGTTTAATAAACTCCTTGCTATCTAAAATATAACAGGACACTGGAGTATATTCTCGAGCATCTCACACTTCTGATGATCAGCTGTCTGCTTGACGTTTATTCAGCTGTGTAAAAACTATAACTTTAATCTCAGCCAAACCGATTTACTCAGGAACAAATAAAATACTAAAAAAAAGCCAAACAATAACATGTTTAAGTTATCTAAGTGACTTATATGTTTAACCTGAGCAGCGAAAGACGGCGGTGGGTTTGAAAACGATCTGCGGGGAGTCCGGTGTTCTCACGGCTCTAGTTAGCCTAGCCCCCGGCTAACTATCGAGCTAGTGGCTAACAGATGTCTCCGAAAACGTCGGAGCGCTTTTGAAAATATGTGGTGTCCTGATAAACTGAGCAGATATTTGAGGTTTACACAGCTACATTCTCGCCTGAAAATATGTTAAACGTTTATTTTGTGACCCAGAAAGAATAATAAGAGTAACATTAAAACTAACTAGCTGCCGCCATTGTTGGAAACTGCGCTGGGCCGCGCTATGAATTCTGGGACACAGCTTCTTCTTCTTCAGAGTTTAACGGCAGCTGGCATCCTTGTACATGCAGTGCTGCCATCTTCTGTTTCAGTCCGTTATTACACTCTTAAATCCTGCCACTTATTTCTGCGTCTTTCGGGATCTTACAAAGCTTCAAACGACGCGTCGACTATTAAATCAGTCGTCGACGATTTTGATAGTCGACGTAATCGTGACTAGTCGACTAATCGTGGCAGCCCTAATGTTCAGTGTCTTTGTCTTTCTGTCTGTCTCACTTTAAAGTGAAAATAGGATCCTGATAGCAAAACTCGATTGAAGTATGATAGATTTAGCTGTTTAGGTGAGTTTAATTGAAACACTGTCACTGTTCTGATCAGGCCAGCAGCTCATTTTCTCTGAGCTTTTGGTTTTATTTCATTCTAAGCCTGCTTCTCCTGAAGTTAGAAGGATGACTTGCCGTCTTGTTGAGTTTGACTGGATTCGTGTGTATATAGAATATTGAAAAGATGAGGTGAGGATTAGATTTGAAAACGAGTGATGAGTAAAAATGGTTGGATATGAGGACAATCATGTAATTTCTTTTATGACTGTATCTTAGCAGCACTTCTCTTTATCTCACTCGTTCTTCTCTGATCTTGTCACAGCTGTAAAATCACACGTGTGGTGATCAGTGTCCTATAGCACGAAGCGATAACGTTTCAGTTTGCCTTGTTTAAAGACAAACAGTGGTGGGTATCAGAGGAAACAGCTGGAATGACGTTATCTCTTCAGTGGTGACAGAAGGTATGCATTTTAATGATCCTGATGATAATGACACCAGTATAATGATGAAACCAGTAAGAATGAATGATGACAGTGAGTAAACTGCTGCTTGTGCCCCAGAATGAAATGAAGGGAAAGCACTGAAAGAATCCGAAGTGGCAGACACACACCAGGATGGACGGATGATCACATGAGCAGGGAAGGGTGATGAGGGTGATGGTGTAAAGGAATGAGCACTACTCCACCAAACAAAATAAAGAAGGAGGCCAGTGTTGAATTTGAAGTGGAGGGTAAAAGTATGCAGCAATAAACAGATGAGTAATATGTGGCGATAAAACAGCAAGGGTAAACAAAGACGGCACGACAATGATGTCCTCAGCGTGTGCTGGCTGGGAGCTATCACTCAGTCGACTGCAGCAGTGCATTGTGGGAGACGGAGTGGGTGGGAGGCTGAATGAGGAGAGAGATGCACTCGCTGATCTCTCTTCCTCTGTCTCCCTGCTCGTGGAGGAAAGAGTGGGGGAGGGGGAGGAAGCAGATGAGAGAGAGAGGGAGTAAATGATGAGGATGGAGAGAGAGAGAGATGATCACTACACACACACAGACACACAAACATGTGCAACAGTCAGTCACTGGACTATCTTCTGATGTCAGCAATGCAGCGTTTGAATACTAAAGAGCGGCTGCAGACTGATCGCACGTGCTCTGTGTCTGCAGAGCTGGTCAGCGAGGCTCAGCTGTGCGACTGTCCTTCTACACTCAGGATCATGTTGCATTTGTCATGTTACTGTATGTCTTATGTTGTGTGGTGCCTGTCCAAATGTCTCTGCACTGCTGCTAAACATGATTTGTGTTGTTACCTGCCTTTTATGGAAACATGCTTTGGCACACGTCGCTCTCTTCTTTCTTCCTGTTGGATTCGTGGTCGTTAACTCTGCCACTGTCCATGTTTTGTTGCTCCCGGCGTGCTGGTGTGTACGGCTGCTGCGGCCCAAACATTAGCACGTGTGTAAATCAACCTAACCTGAAGTCTGTCCCAGCCACGTGATTGGTTCTGTGGGGGGCTATTATGGTTGTCATTGGTCTGTCACGTTGTCTGTCCAAACATGGGTGACTGATCGCGTCATACTTATATCGAGGTTAACTTATTTCATGATAATTATCTTTATTGTTTATTATCCAGCTGTAAATCCTACTTATTTACATTGTATGTGAGAGATATTACTCTTTGTCCTTTTAACTCCTCTTCCTCCTCTTCCTGTGTGTAGCAGATGCTTAATGTGGGTCTTGATGAGCTAAACCAAACGATACTGATTGCGTTCATTTTATCGGTTATTAACAGTTTTTTGTGTGTTTTCCTTCTGCTGTGTCGTGTACAGGTTTATGTGGAGTTTGATGACCAGGAGTGGGACAAGAGGGAGTGGGTGAAGGTCTATGAGGATTTCCAGCTGTTTCTACTAGAGCATCAGCTGGTCTGGGCCAAGAGGAAGGAGTGCGCAGCAGCAGGAGGAGGAGGAGCAGGAGGCCTACTGCAGGGATCCAAGGCCAAACACATACAGTGGCCTGCCCTGGTAAGACCTGTGTTTGCTATTTATAGGCTGGGCACGGTAATGAGACTGGCCAGCCAAGTTGACTCTGCTGCATGCGTGGAGCTCCAAGTATTCCGTTCTCTCTGCACTTTAATCTGCTGCTCTGTGGATCGTCTCTGTGGTTTTGCATAAAGGTGTTGCTGTTTACAAGCTTTTCTATAAACTTGTTTGGCTCTTGCTGTTGTTTGCTCGGCGTGTCATGCTTTTCCGTTTCCTGTCAATCATCAGTGAACTGAGGAAGTTTTAAGTTCTTCAGCTGCTCAGCTATGATTGCTCACAGCCAACATGCGTCCTCTGCAGCTGCTGTCCAGGGTTAGGTTTTCTGCACAGTCACCGCTGCTGCAACTGGTATGAACCTGGATTATTGTCGTTATCCACGTGGTCTGATTGTGTGGCACAAATGATTCTGTCACCATAAAAACTCATGTTAGCTTTATCTCATCTGGCTCTCTGCAGCAGGCAGCTAGCAGGTGTAGCTGCCTGCTGCATGATGATGACTGAACAATAGTGATGACAAACTGTTTCTTATGGATTATTATCTGTTTTCTTCTAATAATCTTTACACCCCGTGATCATAGCTGTGAGTTAGTTGATACAGATCAATAATACAGCACCATATTATGGCACAGTGGATACTTTGTTACTATGTTCACTGTTGTTGTGTTTACTGATTAAAGCCACAAACAAAGGCTGATTCCAGTGATTGTGACAATATGTCAACTCCTCCAAAATCTCTTTTAAATGAACTAATATCTGATTTTAAATTCATTTATGATCAGCAAGTGTGACGATCTGTGTGGAAGCAGCGGGTGTGACAGTTTGGTGTGGAGCATTCAGACGTGCGGGGCAAACTTTCCAGGAGCGGACGTCCCAGCAGATTCAGAGTGCAGTGCTCCGAAACATGGAAAGACATAGACCTGGATCTCTGGCTCCGTGACCATGATAAATGTTCATGACAGTACACTTAAAAAAAGAAGAACATGGCAGCACAGCGTAGGTTTGCAAAGCTGTGTCTGAAAAATCCACAGGAGTCCTGGAACAATGTCTTTTGGCCAGACAAGGTCAAATTGGAGATGCTTGACCATGATTCCCAGTGCTTTGTTCAGCAGAAACCATCCATCTTCATCCGCTTTATCAGAGGTCGGGTCGCGGGGGCAGCAGCCTAAGCAGAGAGGCCCAGCCCTCCCTCTCCCCAGCCACCTCCTCCAGCTTATCCGGGGAAACACCAAGGCGTTCCCAGGCCAGCCGAGAGATATAATCTCTCCAGCGTGTCCTGGGTCTGCCCCGGGGCCTCCTCCCGGTGGGACATGCCCGGAACACCTCAGCCAGGAGGCGCCCAGGGGGCATCCTTGTCAGAGGCCCGAACCACCTCAGCTGGCTCCTTTCGATGTGGAGCAGCAGCGGCTCTACTCTGAGCCCCTCCCGGATGGCCGAACTTCTCACCCTATCTGTAAGGGAGAGGCCAGCCACCCTTCGGAGGAAGCTCATTTCTGCCGCTTGTATCCGCGATCTCGTTCTTTCGGTCACTACCCACAGCTCGTGGCCATAGGTGAGGGTAGGGACGTAGATCGACCGGTAAATTGAGGGCTTCGCTTTTACACTCAGCTCCCTCGTCACCACGACGGACCGGTGCAGCGTCCGCATCACTGCAGCTGCAGCCCCAATCTTGGTTTCTGTGGAGAATATGGTGGGGGATGATTTGGGTTGTTTTGCAGCAACAGAGCCTGGGCACCATGCAGTCATTGAGGTACAGATGGGACTAGTGCCTGATGTGCCTGACTAGTTAACTGGAGGACTAGTCTTGTCAGTCGTTTGTACCAGACTTACTAGTCCTTTAATCTAATTGGTTTACAGTTAAAATCAGCACCAGGTAAATTGTTGTCCTAAATGTTATGCAGCCATTTGCCATCAGATGGAGCACTGTAGTTGCTGTTCTGATCTTTTTGTCTGTTATTGTTAATCGTTGAAAGGCGAAAGAATGAGATCGCAGATATAAGTGGAGCCACTACTCCACATCGAAAGGAGCCAGCCAAGGCAGTCGCCTACTGGAGCAGGAGGCCCTGAGATGAGAGAACGCTGCGGCGTTCCCCGGAATAAGCTGTTGGAGGTGGCTGGCAAGAGGGAGGGTGTAGGTTTCCTTGCTTAGGGTGCTCCCCTCGCAACTCAAATTCAGATAAGCAGAAGGATATGGCGAGCAATTTGTTGTTGTGTTATTTGATGGTTACCTGAAGTCTGCTTGGGGAGGAGTCTAGGTAACCGAGAACCCCGCCTCAGACTTGCAAGTGCTAATCCTCCTGCCAGCTGCTTCACACTCTACAAGGGCTCCAGTAGCACAAGCACAGGCAGCAGGTCATCACTGGATAAAGTCAGCAGGGTTAGGAGAGGACTGAGCCCAACATCCTCAGTCTCTCAGCCAATGGCAGAGCCACAGAGATGGGCTTGGACTCAGTTTCACCTTAGTCAAACTACATTTGTCTGTAAGTGGCCTTCAAAGTGTGTGTAAGTGATCACGTGAGGCTCGGTCTGCTCTGCGGCTTGCGTCACTCACACACTTTGGTGTGGTGGCAGTGTGGTTACCGTGGTGTTTATGCCGCTGTCTCGATGTCGCACCACTGTCTGAGGAGATGATCCTGTGGGTCTGCTCGTGTTTTTGGCTTTGTCACTTATTGGAGGACTTGCTTCGGAAATGTTTGGCACTGATGTCATTTATTTTCCGACTGTGCTCTTTTCTCTGTGTGCGTACGAATGTGATTCACTGTTTTGGTTATGTAATAGAGTGCACGGTGCCATCTGGCACACACATTGTAGATAAGAGTTCAAAGACACGCACACTTTTTTCTGCCTCTCTTACTGCTCCTCCCGTTTCTCACAGATTTATCACACCGTTGCTATTGCCATAGCAACAACATTGAAATATATACCTGATTGACCCGCTGCCCTCTGGTTGGCGCCTCAGGTCAGTCAGATCTGCAGACTCTCAAACAGCCACTCGGCCTGTCAGCAAACCTCACCAATCTGAGCCCTGGTCTGAGTAACCCTCACCACTCACACCGAGTCCTTTGCTTCCAAGCGCTTTGTTCTGCAGTGTGTGGCTTTGACTCGCCTTTAAAACCTCACGTGGGTCCTGCCTGAATTTTCAGCCCCAGCAGCTGCTGCTAGACAGAGACAGCATAGATGAGCAGGCCAGTGGACCCAGCAGATCGCTTTGTTGTTGCATAACTATCCGCACGCACACTTGGCTTTTATATCTCAGTGAGGACATGTAATTGACATAATGCCTTCCCTAGCTGCTTACCTGAACCCTAACCATAACCTAACTGTGACCCTGCTACTAAAACCACAATTTCAGCCTCAAACATGCCTTCAAAAGCTGTTTGACGGGCATTTGGACCATAAGGGACTGTTGGTCCCCACAAGTATAGTAACAGTTGAATTTTTGGTCCTCACAAGGATGTATAAGTGTGCACACAGACACACAGAGGGGCTGTTGCACTCATCAGTATTAATTCACTATTAATTACTGTCATTCATCTCTCTGTCTGGGCTTTTCTCAGTGTGGGTTTTTGGTTTCTTTTGAAGCTCACTCTGAGTTTACAGGACTGGACTGATTGTGTATTTGTGTGGTTCATACATGTGTTTGTGTAAGTCTGTTTGCAGAGCTGCTGTGATATGGGAGGATCTGCTAGTCTCACTGTCTCTGTGGGTGTCCACGTGTCCTCCAACCTATTGTACTGCTAATTAGGGCTGCACGATTAATCGTTAGAAAACCGCGATCTCGATTCATACTTATGTGCGATCTCATTTCCAAATGACAACGATTAAAAAAAAAAAAAAAAGACGACGATGATTGTACCGCATTTTGATCCGGGACGTGCTCTGCATGAAAACAAGCGCTCACTCTTCCTGCTCAACAAATGACGAGGGCGGAGCCTTATACCACGTGATACAGAAGCTGTGCCGTGTGATGCTAAAATTAGCAGGGAAACAACAACGGAGAGCACGTCAGGGATGATGAGAAAGTGACAGGAGAAAATCCGTCCCGGTCAACCACCCAAACATCAATAACGGGAACCTTATACAGCGCTTCCCTTTACCCGTCGACCTCCCGCAGGCACAAAGACATTACGGAGGCTATCACTTATCACCTGACCAAAGATATGGCTCCATCAACACTGTGCAAAACGAGAGATTTAGGAAAACGATCAACACCCCAGACAAACGCTACACAGTGCCGTCCCGCAACTATTTTTCTATTGTTGCACTACCTGCTCTGTACACACAGCGTCGAGCAACGGTGGAGACGGAATTTCAAGCAGTACAACATTTTGCGGCAACAAAACGTGAGACATTTGTTGTTTTTATGTTTATTTATTGTTTTTATGTTCTCTGCTGCCCTCAGGTGAATGTATGGCTATTCACCCTATGCAGCGAGCTTAACATAAGAGGAGATGGTTCCAGGAACGACAGGACACATCGCTTTGTCTTTGTGTCTTTAACTGAAGACCGTTTTTTCCTCTTTTAATTTGTAAGACTGTGAACATACAGTGAAATAATACGTAGCATCAGTATCAACATATTTTGTAAACAAAACAGAAGTTAGCAACATAGCTTTTCTTATGCTTTACATTCATCACTAACATCTTTCCTTATACGTTCAAATAACCTTTTAAGTAACATGAAAGTAACAAATCTTACAGAAAATGAAGTTGGACATTGCTTACTTACAGATTATGGCTCAACAAACTCCCCAACGATGTAAACTGGGCTTAAAGTTGTGCAGCTTGTTTTCTGCTCCATGCATTTTCTCACACTGCCTGCGTGAACTTTGCCTGCTGCTTACAACCCATCACCAAAGGGGGCAGTGTAGTGCACACCAAATAACCAAAGAAGAAGCCACAAACTGAAGGGGTAATACTGCCCACTATTGGGAAACCTGAGAAATTTGCCAGCCAAAGAAACCCAACCAAGCAAAGAAACCCAACCAAGCAAAGAAACCCAACCAAGCCACAAACGAGGGGCAGAACATGTTCAGTCTCAACTGTTACGAAGTTGATGTGCAGTTAATAAGCGCAATAAATATTTATACTGGAAAAGAAAATCGTGAGAGAATCGTGATCTCAATTCTAAGCCAAAAAATCGTGATTCTCATTTTATGCAAAATCGTGCAGCCCTACTGCTAATATACTGAAATGCACATCTATACATAAGCTGCTGTCATCTCTATGTTTCATCTTCAGTATGACAGTAAAATGTGCATCAGTTTCTTCGAGGTCACTAGCAAGAGTTTGGATGAAGTTTGCAGATAATAATAATGGATTGGATTTATATAGCGCTTTTTCAAGGCACCCAAAGCGCTTTACAATGCCACTATTCATTCACTCTCACATTCACACACTGGTGGAGGCAGCTACGGTTGTAGCCACAGCTGCCCTGGGGCAGACTGACAGAAGCCAGGCTGCCATATCGCGTCATCGGCCCCTCTGGCCAACACCAGTAGGCGGTAGGGTAAAGTGTCTTGCCCAAGGACACAACGACCAGGACAGAGAGCCCGGGGATTGAACCGGCGACCTTCCGGTTACAGATACGCTTCCCAACCCCCTGAGCCACGGTCGCCCCAGATCCATGGAGGTGTGTAATTATTCACTGAAGCTGTGGTGTGGAGACCTCCACAGACGCCAGATCGTTCTGTGAGCTGTCAGATTATTAGATGTAGAGAACAAAGGCAGCGTGATGAGCAGAAGTCGACCCAGCCGTAAAGGAAAATTGTGTGTGAGAGTATTAATAGAATATGAATTGCTGGTAGTAGTAACAGCTGTAGGAGGATCCTGCAGTCTGATAGCCATATCTCAAGTGTTAGCTCCATTCAAGGCTTAAATACATGCCTGTTTTTGTGTTAGAGAGCTGCTGAGTAAAAAAGCTCATTTCCTGCCTCCACTCTTTCTGATTTTATGATCTCATAGATCCCAAAGTTTCATTTGATGTTTCTCTTTTGTAATTTCTTATTTGCATTGTCTGATGATAAATGTGAAGAGTGTCTTTGTAAGCTCCACATTCGTCTTGCTTTCAGCCTGGGGGTGTAAACTCCAGGTCCACACCAGGTACCCTCTCCCTGTTACATCATTTGGATTTGAACCAACACTTAACAGAAATCCCATTTATGTAGTTGGATACCGTTGTGTCTGGGTCACAGCCCAGTTACTGACACACATCCAATTATACACAAGGACACAATGTCACGTTGTTGTAATAAACTTTACAATAACAAGAAAATGTTGCATATTCATTACATGCCATGCTGTTGACCTATTTGGCCTGTTTCCCTGTTGGCAGTGAAACAAAAAGCCAGCAATGCCTTTATGATCTGTTAAAGGCACATAAATGCATAAAACTGGTTATTTTATTCTATAATGGTAGGTTTAACTGTTCAGTCAGTTTGGGTCTCCTTTCAGAAGCGTCTCAGTAGCCTGTGTGTACATATAATTGTTTGAACTGATGAATCTGCAGTTGTTTACACGTGGCTACAAGAGATCCTCCTAACTTATGTAAATCTTTGCTTCTTACATCCTGCTCCTTGGACCCGTTGTTCTGAGTATTGGTCCATCAATGACTGCTGTCAAACTGCCAGCTGTTGCAAATCATGAACACTAATGAGAAGTTAATAGGCCTTTGTCTCGTCAAGTTACAAGACATGTTTGTGTAGCTATATGTGAGCCTGCATATACACTGTTGACTGTGTTGAGTTCAAACTTGTGCTCCTACTTCTTGAGTCTGTGTGCTGTACCATCGTCCACCCTGGAACAAAGAAATATGACAAGCCCAGAGTTAACTTGCATTCATGTTTATGATGACTGTGTGTAAACTTCTGACCACAACTGTGCATGAGGTGAACATGCCTGAGACAGGACCTGCCACAGGCTGCATGTTTAGGGTCTCTCATGTTGTAGAGTTCCCAGTGACCCCACCCAGCCCATAACTCACCAAGACAGTCCCCCCCCCACACACACACACACACACACAGACATTTGGCTTTCATTTAGCTCTCTTGTGTTTACTTTGCTCTGTTTTCCTCTGGCTGTATGTTGCTCTCCTCTGGTCTCCCATAGATACAGCAGAACAACACTGTCTGTGTCTCTGTTGCGTCTCATCTCACCCCCACTCCCCTGTTTTGTTTTGGGGTTTTTTTCCTTTCTCAAAATTACCTCAGTGAGGGCTTTTAATTTAGCATTTAGTGAAGAAAAGCGGAACACCACACATAAGGTTCATGGCTGTAGTGGAGGAGAGGGTGAGGTAGAGGCAGATGATCTGCAGAGGCGACCCCTCATGGACCAGCCCAAAAAAGGAGGTCTGCATATAGTGCAAGTATACAGCTTCTTATCTGAACCTGCATCCTGGTCACATAATCTTGGTAAAACGACAATATGGGGGAATATAGTTTGGTCAGATAAACCCAAATTGAATGCTGTGATACACACCATGTTTGGTCAAAGGCCTCAGCCTAAAACACCATACCAACAAGGTTTCAACGAGGCGTTGATTCCAGTTTGTAACTTTCAGAGACAGAACGTAAAGCTGCGACTCAGTCACCTGACCTGAATCTGTGGGAAGAACTACAGCTCATAGAAGGATCCCACGCTGGGACTGTGTGGTGAGTCACACCTGAGCTGGGACTGGTTTCTCCATACAGAATAAATGTCGATGTGTTCAATACATTTTCCCTGTGTCACTTCTCATTCTTACACATTATTTATTTACATCTATGGTTTCTTTTCGTTACATGTGGATTGAAAGTGTTGTTACTGACATAATAATCTCATGTCAGTGGCACCTTTAGAAATATGTTTACTTAGAGAACTGGTGGCATGCAGCACGAGTCCTGACAGGGACTAGAAAGAGAGAGCAGATTTCTCCTGTGTTGGCTTCCTGTTAAATCCAGAATTCAAAATCCTGCTCCTCACATACAAGGTCTTAAATAATCAGGCCCCATCTTATCTTAATGACCTTGTAGTACCATATCACCCTATTAGAGCACTTGGCTCTCGCTCTGCAGGCCTACTTGTTGTTCCTAGAGTATTTAAAAGTAGAATGGGAGGCAGAGCCTTCAGTTTTCAGGCCCCTCTTCTGTGGAACCAGCTTCCAGTTTGGATTCAGGAGACAGACACTATCTCTACTTTCAAGATTAGGCTTCAAACTTTCCTTTTTGCTAAAGCATATAGTTAGGGCTGGACCAGGTGACCCTGAATCCTCCCTTAGTTATGCTGCAATAGACGTAGGCTGCCGGGGATTCCCATGATGCACTGGGTGTTTCTTCACTCACTATGTGTCTGTCACTGCTTCACTTCTTCCTGAGGAGTTTCTCCTTCCCACCATTGTGACACTGCTTGATCACAGGAGGTCACCTGATTGTTGGGGTTTTCTCTGTAACATTGGAGGGTTTTTATCTTACAATATAAAAATCACCTTGAGACATTTGCGATTGATTTGGCACGAGAACAGCACAACTGAACTGAGATAAAACGTCATGATACATGGATACTTTTACGGTCTTTCTCTGCCTCTCATTGCAGTCGTACAAATGCTTGATTAGGTTCTTCTTGTGGACACAAATGTAACGTCACCCTGCTCATGTGCCACAATCGTCACTTTGCTCTAAAAATACTGCTTTACAGTATCGCAGTGAAGACAGAGCGGACTAATGAGACTAAAATCTGATACTTCATTGTGTTGGTTCCAGTCTTTTACACGCCTGGAGCTCAGCACCATGAGCTCCTCCACAGTGAGAGTTTAAGACGTGGGAACAGCATTAACTTTATGAATTACTTCTGGTTGTACCCCAGGAGGTAGAGGAGGTCGTGGCTGGTGGTTTGATCCTTGGCTGCACCAGTCTAAGTATAATTGGGCTAGATACTAACCTCCTAACCTCCAGCTGCTCACCGATGCATCCGCTGGTGTCTGAATATTGGATAAAAAGCAGAGAAATAAAAGAACCACATACCTCAATAATTACACCCTAACATGGAGACATGATGAGTCAGGAACAGTTAATGATGAAATAATTAATCATTGGCAGATTTGAGCTGAAAATAAGAATTTTGCTGCAGTAAATGTGCCTCTTGTACTTGCATGTACTTTAGTAATTGGACCTGCTGTGCGACAAAGCTCAGTGTCCAGCCTAAAACACGACCAGGAGATGATCTTTCAGAATCAGAATCAGAATGGGGTTTATTGCCAAATGTTGAGCAGGTTTACAACATTAGGAAATTGCTGCGGTGCTTCAGTGCAAACATAGTGTCATAAATAGCACTTAAATAGACATGGAAAAAAATAAAAGTAGGGATAAGAATTAAAAGTGCTACGTGGAAAGATATGTGCATGGCATGAGATATACATGAGATATATTCATGAGAATAAGAATTAAGAGTGCTACGTTGAAAGATATCTGTTGTTTTCTGTTGTTTTCCCTCCCATAATGGTCGTTACACATGGAGGTGTGGGAGAAAACAGCTTCATTCTGTGCCTGAATGCCTCCTGTTTGACAGAGATGGAGCACCGGTGCTGCAGCTACTTTGCAAATGTGCTGCTCACACTACACTTGTGTGCAGACACACATATAGCTTGTTCCTGTGATTGTTTTCTGCTGAGCCCAGAGAAAAGTGACCTTTAGGTGCCATTCCTCTTTGTCTGTGAAAGCATGCCTCGTCCTGCATGTCTGCTCATTACATGTAAATATAACAGCTGCTCCCAGGCTGCACTGTTGTATGGAAGAAAAATGTACACATCTAAATACGGTCACACACACATACAGCTGTGCATTCCTCTCACTTTGTTGTTGTTAGCAGGACTGTAGATGAAGCGCTCATCCTCCTGTGTGCATGCGTGCTGTGGGAAATAAGTCTTATGGCACATCGATGGCAGTTTTTCCAGGTGAACTTTTATGTGAGACAGGATTTGCTTTTGCCTCTTCTGACTGTACTTCTCTGCTTCCATACAAACACAATTAAACATTTTAAGGGTTGAACATCTTCACTATGTTGCATGTTTTCCCCAACCGTGTGTTTCTGTGACTTCACTCTGCTGTTTGCAGTTAGCAAACACTCCTAAACGCTTCTTTGAAACATGGTGCACAGTGTTGTAGGATGGATTATTGTGGACGGATTATCTCAGTTGTTCTGCTGACTGAAGTTTGGCCCGTTTACAAAAATCACAGAACCAAGTTAAACAGACAGACCTGTTGAATTCTACAGTGATAGAATAATAATAATGATGATGATAATGCTAATGATAATAATAATAATGATGATGATAATGCTAATGATAATAATAATAATAATGATAATGATAAAGATGATGATGATGATGATAATGCTAATGATAATAATAATAATAATAATGATGATGATAATGCTAATGATAATAATAATAATAATAATAATAATGATGATGATAATGCTAATAATAATAATAATAATGATGATGATGATGATAATGATGATGATGATGATGATGATGATAATGATAATAATGATGATGATGATGATAATGCTAATGATAATAATGATGATGATGATGCTAATGATAATGATGATGATAATAATGATGATGCTAATGATAATAATGATGATGATGATGCTAATGATAATGATGATGATAATAATGATGATAATAATGATGATAATAATGATGATGCTAATGATAATAATGATGATAATGATAATAATGATGATGATGATGATGATAATGATAATAATGATGATAATGATAATAATGATGATGATGATAATGATAATAATGATGATGATGATAATAATGATGATGATGATGATAATGCTGATGATAATAATAATAATGATGATGATGATGATGATGATGATAATAATGATGATGATGATAATAATGATGATGATGATGATAATGCTGATGATAATAATAATAATGATGATGATGATGATAATGCTGATGATAATAATAATAATAATGATGATAATGCTAATGATGATGATGATGATAATGCTAATGATGATGATGATGATAATGCTAATGATGATGATGATGATAATGATGATGATGATAATGATAATGATGATGATGATAATAATGATGATAATGATGATGATGATGATGATAATAATGATGATAATGATGATGATAATGATAATAATGATGATGATGATGCTAATGATAATAATGATGATGATGATGCTAATGATAATAATGATGATAATGATGATGCTAATGATGATAATAATGATGATAATGATGATGCTAATGATGATAATAATGATGATAATGATGATGCTAATGATAATAATGATGATGCTAATGATAATAATGATGATGATGATGATAATGATGATAATAATGATGATAATGATGATGCTAATGATAATAATGATGATGATGATGCTAATGATGATAATGATGATGATAATGATAATAATGATGATGATGATGATGATGATGATAATGATGATGATAATGATGATGATAATGATAATGATGATGATAATGATAATAATGATGATGATGATAATAATGATGATGATGATGATAATAATGATAATGATGATGATAATAATGATGATGATAATAATGATAATAATGATGATGATGATGCTAATGATAATAATGATGATGATAATGATGATGATAATGATAATAATGATGATGATGATAATAATGATAATAATGATGATAGTGATAATAACAGAAGGATATTGCACAGAAATGTCTCAAATATTTTCGATGTACCTGACAGGAGAGAGCGTCGTGTTAACCACAGCACATTTCCATCCACCTGTTTCTATGCAAATTTTCAGTCTGCTGTCCAAAGCAGAGGCTGGAAATGCAAACAGCCCAAAGCCTCAGTAAGGCCAAAACTGATTTTATTTTTCATTGTGGTTTGATGGGCTCAACACGTCCAAGAAACAACTGTGGTTTCCTCCGTCAGGCCTGAGCTGAGGTGTTGTTCTTTGTTTGGTTTCTCTTAAAGGAGATGAAGCAAGAAGAAGGATATATATTATAATTATATAATTATAATATATATCCTTCTTAAATAATATATAATTTTATATTAATTGCTTCAAAAGAGGATTTATGGGCTTCATAGGTTTTATCACTTTGAAGCTGATCAGAGGTCATAAGTGACAGTAACTGGGCAGCCCTCTAGTGTATTTACTACCCATGGCCATTTAAACTTTAAGATGTGTGGTTTACTTGAGCACCTGCACATTTCACATTACTGTAAGGTGCTGAATCTCACTAACATGTCGTGGTCATGCTCGTCATCTCCTGTGTGTCGGCCTCTTTGCTGAGGTCATGCTTACTTCCTGGTTTTGCACTGAGCTTTGGCTGGAGCTCGTTAGTGCCACCATGTCTTTGTGTCCTTTCACTCTGTGATGTTTTAATAGTAAGTGTCAAGGTTTTAGTTTTTGTCTCAACTAAAGAAAATAAAAATGACCATTAATAGTTCTGTAAAAGTATTGTTTCTGTGTAAATAATAAATGACAGTGAATAGTATTGCATGGATTTGTTATGTTGTTGGTTTTCAGTGTGTATGCTTTCAGAGTGTGTCGACTGAACTTGTAGTTCAGCCTCTCAGGGCTTTTGATTATTGTTGTTAGAGCCGCTGGTCTGTAGTCCCTGAGACAGTTTACACCAGGATGTTGGGAGTTGGCACTGTCGTGGATGTCCTAAGGCAGGTGGGGATAGTCCACTGTGATGAAAAACACCTGTGTCAGTTTCACAGCACCGTCCCGGAGGACTGGGCCAGGATCTGTGCATTTACATCACAGAGGGAGTTTGTGGCGTCCACAGTGTTTGATGAGGACATCTTAGACATGTTGTGCACACTTCCAGTGTCCCACTCTTAAACTGGTGTAGTAGAAGGTGTTGATTGTCTTTGAATAAGTTAAGTGGTAAATCGACTGGTTCCTATTCAGCATGTTTCTGCTCTACCTGAGCACTCGCAGCACCAGCGCAGCTTCACTCAGTGTGACTGAAGCTGTTCAGAAGCTGCATTTGGCCTCAGTTATTCAATTCAATTCAATTTTATTTATATAGCGCCAAATCACGACAAAAGTCGCCTCAAGGCGCTTCATAGATACAGAGAAAAACCCAACAATCATATGACCCCCTATGAGCAGCACTTTGGCGACAGTGGGAAGGAAAAACTCCCTTTTAACAGGAAGAAACCTCCAGCAGAACCAGGCTCAGGGAGGGGCGGGGCCATCTGCTGTGATTGGTTGGGTGAGAGAAGGAAGACAGGATAAAGACATGCTGTGGAAGAGAGACAGAGATTAATAACAGATATGATTCAATGCAGAGAGGTCTGTTAATACATAGTGAGTGAGAAAGGTGACTGGAAAGGAAAAACTCAATGCATCATGGGAATCCCCGGCAGCCTACGTCTATTGCAGCATAACTAAGGGAGGATTCAGGGTCACCTGGTCCAGCCCTAACTATATGCTTTAGCAAAAAGGAAAGTTTGAAGCCTAATCTTGAAAGTAGTTTGTGTTGTGTTAACAGAGTTAGAAACAGGGAAACGTGATTGGACTGGCACATTGTGGAAGAGGAGACACTTTAAAGACATTATACAGAAGATTTAAAAAATTGGTGCAATATTTAAACACAGTTTGAGAGAAATCAGATGAAGTTTCTGCAGTACTGTAGTAGGAAAGTCCATCAGTACACACACACACACACAGCTCGTGGCGGCTGTGTTCATCCACAGAGGGTTGTACTGTTCTGGCTTCTCCACAGTGACACACTGCACCCTCCACCCCCTGCCCACCACACTCCTCCACTGACACGACCCTGTTACTGAAGCAAAATGCCAGCGTTACACAACAGCAGAGGAAATAATGAAGCAATCCTGTTACATGGCCTCTTGGCACACACGCGCCTGATATCAGCCATCTTGAACAAAACACACATGCACATAAAGGCTTTCAGCTGAACTATTTTTTGTGTTCGTTGGCATACGTGGTTACATTTTAGCTTTTAAAAAGCAGTTATTAGCTCCGTCATCCAGCTGTGACATGTTTTGATTTATTTGGTACAGTTCTGCTGTGAGCTCCTCCAGCTCTGACACGAAAACACATCTGACACCACAGAGAGATCCAGCCGGGAGCAAGACAGCATCACTGAGAGAGACAGACCGGTGTTTAAAGGGTGAGACAGGGACTGATGTTCTTCAGAGTCTTAGTTGTCCTGGGCTGTACGTCTGTCTGCTCAGCCTCTCTGTGTTCACATTAAACCCTCTGTTGCATCTCTGATCCAGCTATTACATCATCTCTGTATCTACCAGGAGCACTGTGTGAACTCATTAAAGAGCCTCACTGCAGACTGCCTTCAAAGATCTAGTGAAATCTATTGGCCACATGATACAAGAGGGAGGGGAGAGTTTACTGGTTGGTGGGGTAAGGAAGGTGAACGTGTGTGTGTGTGTGTCTATATAGAGAGATAGATGGATGTAATTTTTCTGAAGGCTACTTATAAGACACATACTTTGATAACTAACAGTTTCTCACATTTCTATAGCCAAATACAAAGACGTAAATGCTTAAGACGTTTTGCACAGCATGGTAGTAGTGGTGAAATAATGAGATGGAGGTCATGAAGCATGAGGTAGAAGTAGTGAGTTTGTGTTGAAACATTGTTTACATGGTTTGCCAAACGGACTGATCTTGTTGTGATTTATGACAGAAACCTGGAGGCACATTTATAAAGTGCGCTCTGAAGTCGTTGGTTATTAGTGTGTGGTTCACGACACTGGAGCTTTACTTTTGAAGCCTGTTTCCGTGTGAGCCCTTCAGATGAATCATCTTCATGAAGAATGAAGTTTAAGGAAATACCAATAGAGAAATGCTGTCTGAGTCTGAGTCTCATTTTTTTAATTGTAATGTTGGTCAAATGTTTTGAATCGTACATGTTGCACTGATGTCTACATGTTGCATGTTTCATGAGTCTGTTGAAGATATTTTGTCTAGTTTTTCTTGGCTTTAAGCTTCTTTTCTCCATCACTAACACTGCAAAGTCACCATATCTCTATCAAAACACTCACTTAAACATTCCCATATCACTGAAAGAATAAAGACAATAGTTGTTTTGACGCGTTTTATTTTACCACCGTTTTTAGACAAAGAACAAAGAAAGGACAGCGTCTGATATGAGAGGTTGTCTAAAATGAATGAACGTGTGTGTGTGTTAGATCTTTGTTTCACTCGACTCCTTCCTGGCTACAGACTGCTCAAGTCATGCTATGTTACCTAGCAACAGTTGCCCACTCTGCAAAACACACACACACACACACACACACACACACACACACACACACACACACACACACACACATATGAGTATCAGCAGGCATTCTTGTTATCTGGCAACTGTACTGGCTCTGTTCATCATGACATGAGAACAAAGGAGTGTGTGTGTGTGTGTGTGTGTGTGTGTGTGTGTGTGTGTGTGGTGCAGCTCTCTCCTTTGAAAGCTGACTCTCTAGCTCTGCCTGCCTTCATAGGTTGTCTGTCCTTCCACTCAGCATGTGTGTATTTGTGCGGCTGCATGCACAGACCTGAAACAGTCGGGGCCTCGTGCCTTGCTTGTAGGCTTGTTAGCCAGCCTGGAGAAGAACCAGTCAGCCGCGTCAGATGCAATTTTGGTTGAAATTGGGTCAATAAAAAGCCCCTCCTCTCCCTGAGCAGATGGAGCAGGGCTAGTGTAATCTCCTGCCTCCTGTGGGTCTGTGTGTGCATGTGTAATTAGAGCTTACCTTTATGCAGTGCAGGCTGCAGATGAAACGTTTGTCTCCTTCTGCTGAAGCAGTTCAGTCCACTCACTTTGATGAGCGATAACCGCACCACACATGTGTAGTAAAGCTGAGAAATAGAAAGTACAACTACACTTGGTTGGTTGTTGTACAAGATTTAATATGTGTGTCTGTGTCTCTGTGAGTGTGTGTTAGATGGACCAGTACCTGGACCAGTGTGTGCTGTTACAGTGGTAGAGGATTAACCTGCTGAGCAGCAATGGACAGATTACTAAATCTGGTTTGTGGTCAGCTGATAAAAGCGTGATGCTGTGGGTGGGTTCAGCATCGGGGCACTCAGCTTCTTTTTCATCCAGCTCTTTTTATTGTTTTTCCAGCAGTTAAACACATAAACATACGCAGGTAAACGTGCAGCGTTGCTCCCACCGCTTCCCTCCCCAAACACTGATATACAGTGGGGCAAAAAAGTATTTAGTCAGCCACCGATTGTGCAAGTTCCCCCACCTAAAATGATGACAGAGGTCAGTAATTTGCACCAGAGGTACACTTCAACTGTGAGAGACAGAATGTGAAAAAAAAATCCATGAATCCACATGGTAGGATTTGTAAAGAATTTATTGGTAAATCAGGGTGGAAAATAAGTATTTGGTCACCTCAAACAAGGAAAATCTCTGGCTCTCACAGACCTGTAACGTCTTCTGTAAGAAGCTTTTCTGTCCCCCACTCGTTACCTGTATGAATGGCACCTGTTTGAACTCATCATCTGTATAAAAGACACCTGTCCACAGCCTCAAACAGTCAGACTCCAAACTCCGCCATGGCCAAGACCAAAGAGCTTTCGAAGGACACCAGGAAAAGTATTGTAGACCTGCACCAGACTGGGAAGAGTGAATCTACAATAGGCAAGCAGCTTGGTGTGAAAAAATCAACTGTGGGAGCAATCATCAGAAAATGGAAGACATACAAGACCACTGATAATCTCCCTCCATCTGGGGCTCCACGCAAGATTTCATCCCGTGGGGTCAAAATGATCATGAGAACGGTGAGCAAAGATCCCAGAACCACACGGGGGGACCTGGTGAATGACCTGCAGAGAGCTGGGACCAAAGTAACAAAGGTCACCATCAGTAACACACTACAACGGCAGGGAATCAAATCCCGCAGTGCCAGACGTGTTCCGCTGCTGAAGCCAGTGCATGTCCAGGCCCGTCTGAAGTTTGCCAGAGAGCACATGGATGATACAGCAGAGGATTGGGAGAATGTCATGTGGTCAGATGAAACCAAAGTAGAACTTTTTGGTATAAACTCAACTCGTCGTGTTTGGAGGAAGAAGAATACTGAGTTGCATCCCAAGAACACCATACCTACTGTGAAGCATGGGGGTGGAAACATCATGCTATGGGGCTGTTTTTCTGCCAAGGGGACAGGACGACTGATCCGTGTTAAGGACAGAATGAATGGGGCCATGTATCGTGAGATTTTGAGCCAAAACCTCCTTCCATCAGTGAGAACTTTGAAGATGAAACGAGGCTGGGTCTTCCAACATGACAATGATCCAAAACACACCGCCCGGGCAACAAAGGAGTGGCTCCGTAAGAAGCATTTGAAAGTCCTGGAGTGGCCTAGCCAGTCTCCAGACCTCAACCCCATAGAAAATCTGTGGCGGGAGTTGAAAGTCCGTGTTGCTCGGCGACAGCCCCAAAACATCACTGCTCTCGAGAAGATCTGCATGGAGGAATGGGCCAAAATACCAGCCACTGTGTGTGCAAACCTGGTAAAGACCTATAGTAAACGTTTGACCTCTGTTATTGCCAACAAAGGTTATGTTACAAAGTATTGAGTTGTATTTTTGTTATTGACCAAATACTTATTTTCCACCCTGATTTACCAATAAATTCTTTACAAATCCTACCATGTGGATTCATGGATTTTTTTTTCACATTCTGTCTCTCACAGTTGAAGTGTACCTCTGGTGCAAATTACTGACCTCTGTCATCATTTGAAGTGGGGGAACTTGCACAATCGGTGGCTGACTAAATACTTTTTTGCCCCACTGTATACTCAGGGTGTGCACAGATCACTGTCAGGCAGTGGGCTCTACACATCAAACACAACATAATCATGAAACCATATCACATATTCTCAACATAACTGATGAATGGCTGCCAGGAACCTGGGATTTTCCAGCACAGCCTCTGATGGTGAACCTAATCGTCTCATCACGTCTCTAATCCGCTTCCCAAATGTTGGGGGTCGAGGGTCCTCCCACCTGGTCAGAATCGGTCTTCTGGCCAGCAAAGAAGAGGATGCAGTCGTGTTCGATTCACGCGTATTCAGAGGTGGATCAGAGGGAATCAGACCAAGCAGTGAAGTCAGAGGGGTTGGTGGGTCTCAAAGATTGAACTCCATGTAACTTTGGACACTTTGTGGATGGAGCTGGGGTCCACAGTTTGTCCTTAGACCAGTGGAGACGCTGTGCGATATTGTGCCTAAGAGACACTGATGAGGTGGAGATGATCTTTAAACCCTGTAGCCAGGTTGTCTCTGGTATTGTTTGTCCCAGTTCGCCTCCCATCTGTGTTTAAGGCCCTCTAAGAAAGTCAACCTGGATTCATTAAACACGTTTCACCCAGGATCTGTTCCAAGTCCATTTTCTTTTCAAGTCTGATCCTTTAAATGATGGACTTCATGTCCATTGGAGAAGGTGAAGGTTAACATCCAGGATTAGATGAGACTAAACATCTAATCTGCAAATATCTTAAAAATACCTGAAACCTTTGAGACGACTCTGCAAAGGAAGCAAAGCCGGTATCTCCCATTGACTCCAGCCAGCCGTCAATGCTCTGTGTCTAACTGACGGTGTAAACAGGTGGGCTTTCCTTATTGGAGCAGCAAGCCACAGCTCAGGAAGATTAAAGGCTCTTTTGAATTGATTCCAGATTAGAAATGAATGAATAACCTGTAGAGCTGCAAGACAAGTTTGTTTAGTTGAGCCACCCAACCGCATCTGGCTCCATTCATCCAGTAAAGCAATGGCCGAATATTTGCTGCCCAGTAATGGTGTAGAAAGTTTGGAAGGGACTGGCCACTGATTGTCTGAGGTAGCTGCAGGGTTTCTTTCCTTATCAGTGGTTGTTTTTTGCTCCATAGACACTGAGATAACTGACTATCTGAGTTGATAAAGTTTAGGGACATTTTCATAGAGTTAATCGCTCCTCCTGCAGAAAGGTAGTGTTTCCTCTATTCTGTCCTTGTTTTGTTTTAAATAGTGCAGTCATGCAACCTATTTAATAAAAGCAACCTCTTTGACCCTCATTCTTTGGATAATTGTGGTCCCATTTCTAAACATCACTTTCTCTCCAGGGTTTTAGAAGCGATCGTCACTGAACAGCTGATTGCTTACTTTGACTAAATGAGGCTTTTCAAACACTCCAATCAGGTTTCTCAGCACAGAGGGACGAATGAGGCTGGCTGCTGCCTCTGCTGGTAGATCGTCTGTTGTAGTTTCATCATTGAACACTGGATAACTGTATTTTATTGATTTAGTCTTGTGTATATAAGGAGAAATGGAGTCATTTAAAATGTAAGAAACACTGTAATCATTAAAGAGTTCAAGTAAACTCGTACAGTCACATCTTGTTTAAATCACCTGGCTGTGTACACAGGCAGGAAGGCCAAAAAAGCCCATTTTCTAAATGCTGGTTGGTCTACATGAATACTGTAGATCAGTGGCACATTTGGCAGCTGTCGTTTTGCCTAATGTGTATGTGAGAAATAAATTATGAGCTCAAATATTAAGCAGCCCTGAGGGAGGGAAGGTAACAGGGTCGTTGCTGCTGTCTCCTCTGAGCACCACCAGGCACTTTCCTACACGTTAGACCTGCTACAGCGACTCGATGCTGGGTAACATTTTGCCAGCATCTGGTGAATGTAGCCGCCTGCTAATAATACTGAATGGAGTTGCTAATAATAGCAGGAGTAATGGCACTCGTAGTATTGTCTCCTTCCTGCTATGTTGTCATTTTGTAAACACACGATTGTCAGTAAACTTGTGTTGAACGGAGCTGAAGGGGAAGGAAGTGGAGGAGCAGAAGTGAGGCGGGTCAGTGGCGAGGGAACAATCTGAAAGGCGAGGGGAGAAAGTGAAAGACGCTCAGTCAAAGAGCGCTGTGAGGAAATAGGACGGTCCTGCGTCACACAGAGAGAGCGAGAGAGGAAGTGTGTGTCAGCCGGCCCTGCCTCCCTCCCTCCCTCCCTCCCTCTCATCTCTCTCCCTCCTTGCGTCAGCAGCAGTTAAAATGTCGGCTGTGTAGCTAGTCCTCCGCTCTGCTCTCTCCCTCTTGGCCATCTGTCTCTTCTTACCACAGGAGGAAACCGCACTCTGTTGCTCTTCCTCGCCCGTTCTTTTTCACTTCGTCATCCTTTTCTTTCTTCCTGTCTCTGCCCCGGTTGCTGGATCAGAGCTAGTTTTTCTCCAAAGCCATCGCCTCTCAGTGTTAGTTTGGACACGGAGGACAGAGGTAATGTTACACTTTTATATCCTCTGCTGTTTCGGAAGAACTGTTGTGGTTTACATTTTGAAGCAGGCCTGAGTTTGATTGATGAAGTAACGCATTTGAGTAACACATACTGGCTGTGAACTGTGGAAACTACCCACAGCTTCTATTCTGGGAATGCTGCTCCGTCCTAGGTGTTGTCTTCTGGGGTGTTTGAGTGTTGGAGAGCTGCTTTTTCTGCCTCCGCTTGTACCTGCTCCAAAAAATGTCACGTACTTTGCCCGTCCTACATGTGTAACGACTGCTGTGGAGCAGAAGCTGCCATTAAGCTGTAATGAACAAATATAAAAGGCTGTATTAACACAGATGTTCCTGTACACGACGCGTGTGATCCATAATCACATGGGATACTCAGTGGGAACTACTCTTACTAAAATGTGTTTAGCAGCAAATTCATCTGGTTTTTTGTGAACTCGGACAGAAATCGCAGTTGGAAGAAGTGAAAACTTAACCCGTGAGACAAACCGGGAGCATGTAGGCAGCTCCCTGATCCAGGACCAGCTGATCCAGGACCGGCTGATCCAGGACCAGCTGATCCAGGACCGGCTGATCCAGGACCAGCTGATCCAGGACCAGCTGATCCTGTTTGCTTCTCCAAAACTACCAGAGAATCAGATTAGCATATCGCTGTGGATGTAAGACAGTAATGATGAGGCAGCTTAAAGAGCTGTGGATATTGAAGCTAAAGGTGAAATCCAGCCAAAGCATGAAAGGAGTTTATTAGAAACTATTATACAAATAATTTTATATAATAAATTCTACAGTTTATTAGATGCTGTGAGATTCTGCAATATTGCATATGTCGTCCTTGTATCAAATTGCAGGGCACATGTAATGAGTGTCAAAGTCGTGTCATTGTTACGGGCCTGATTGACACACAGGCCTCGACCTCCAGCAGCCGAGGCAAACGGTTCATTACTATGTACGACAGCAGTTTGGTTTGATGACTCCAGTCATCTACCATCAAAGTAATGAGTAGCTTTGAACACAGCCTGTGGATTTCTGGAGTAGAAACCGTTGTGTGTGTGACCCACTTAGACAGCACCGCTCGTCAGCGCAGCACTGCACCAAGATCAGATTCACAAATCTTATAAATCTTTTGCGTTTTTAGACATCGCAAACATGAAAAGTGCCCAACACGCTCTTGTGTTCGTGTAGAGAACCTACAGACGACGTTGTTATTCGGAGAGCTGAGCTGCTCGTTTGCTTTCAACGCCATGGAAGAATAAATCTCTGATACTAAGAGAGGTTTTCACTTACAGTTGAGCCTCATTTGGATTTAAAGGTCATTTCATGTTTCAGGTAGGATCATGTCTGTGTTGCAGAGTGTTGTTTGTGCGGTTGTGTAGAGCACAGTTGTGCCGTATTGTCCCCAGTGGAGGAAGATTCTTTGAAGTACAGCAGCCCCTCGCTATAACACGGTTCACCTTTCGCAGCTTTGCTCTTTTGCGGATTATTTTTGTCGATTTTGCAGGTTTTTTTGTTTTATTACAGCACATTGTGTTCTGCGTCCCGATTGGCTGTAGACCATAGTCAATCAGTCTCGTGCTGTGTCTCCTGTACAGCACAGAGTGCGTTCAGCTTGTCAAATTTACATAAATCTTCGATCCCAGCAGTGTGACTCTGCTGCACTGTATGTTTGTACGTTTTCTCCCCAACAAACACAACAACGTCGATGAAACGTTTTGCACCATCAAAGGCTCCTGTGGTAGCACCCAAAGGCAGAGCAAGATGCTAAAGGAAGGTAGAAGTTACTAGGGCAGGGCAATATGGCCAAAAATATTTATTGCGATATATATTTAAAAGTTGCGATAACGATATAACTGACGATATAATTTACGTGAAACAAAATACTTTACAACTCCACAACTTTATTAGTGCAAAAAAAAAAAATCAATGTATTGTCACTTAAACAAGCAGCTGTTTATGTGCATTAAAGTTATATAAAAATGTAACAGTGCAAATGCAAATTCCAGTTTAACCAAAAGGCATTTCCAGTGGAAACTGGCCGACATATCCTCAGCATAACATGTATAACATCCACAAAACTTAAGAGGTTATACACACACAATACGGTAACATTACGCTGAAGCACAGCACGTATCACTCCGCGAGGCTCCGCCTACGACAGCTGTAATGCTCCGACAATCCATCAAGCGGTGCGGCTTCGTAGCTTAGCAGAGTCGTACTAAAACATCTGACGGCTTTTCGAGCGCCGTGCACATAAAATCGTTTCGGTAATAACGACGGCCCGCTAGCACACGCTACCAAAAAATGTGCTTTGTTGTGTATCTGACGGACGAAAGCTACACCAGTTCCACATCAGTGAAGCTGCAGCATTTTTACAAACCAGCTCTGGTTCATCGTTTCATTCAACGATCCGCTTTCGCTCTTCTCGTTCTGCGTCGCCGCCATACTTTTTCCGCCATGTGCGTATGAAAACAAAGGCACTGCGCATGCGCGTTTTACCCATATTCCATTGCGATATCTCATTTTCTTATCATTGCCCAACATTATACTGGTATTACTGGTATGATATGGCCCAGCCCTAGAAGTTACTGTATGTTTTAGATTATAATATAATACTGGACTTATTTTTCCACGAATGTTTGAACTCTGAGAGAGTTTAAACAAGAGACAAATGTGTGAAGATGTTCACGCCTGTCTGAGTGTATAAAGTGTGTAGTGAGGTTTTACAGCCTTAAAACTTTATAATAATTGTAGAAAATAAAGCTGACTTTGCTGATGATCGTGGGTTATTTTTAGACCGTAACTCGCGTGATAAACGAGGGAGCGCTGTGCAGTGTACAGTTTCCAGTCTGTGATGATTGTAGATGCTGTATCATGCGCTTCGTTGATGCTGATTGGTCCATTATGTCTTATCAAAGTCAAAGACAGCGCAGCCATCTGCCAGGAACGTTTAGAGCATTCCTCTGCTGACGAGCTGGTCAAAGTGCCACAACTACTACCAGTGATTGGCTGACCATGAGACTGTGCTTGATTGGCCAACCACCTTGCCTAACCTGAAGCCAATAGAGAACCTACTGATTATTATTATCAAGAGGAAACAGCAGCAGTCTGATGCAGCAGACATGCAGCGCTGTAGTTCAGGCTTTGCCACAGTAATGTGGGATCACTGAGGGACAGTACTGGTGCAAACCCAGCTTTGCACTACGCTGCTTTTGAGTTATATGATGACATTTAGAATAATTGTTGACAGCGACAGTATAGTTTGTGAAATTATCAAACGATACTGTCCATGCACAGTATCGTCACCTGGTGTAGTCACCTGCAGATATCACCTGGTCCACTATCTGAATTCATTTACAAAGTGATGGTTAAAGGACGTCTCACTCTTCATGGGTTCATCGGGTAACTCGCAGTCACTGAGGGCCCTTACTTTAGTTGCTATGATACACAATATCTCAGCTGTAAAAACCCTGCACTTCCCAAGTGTTCCCAAGAGCTCCCAGCTGGACGTTTCCAGCTGGTAAAAACACTTTAGTATGCATGCATGTGTCACGTGATCCAAGCAGATGAGATCTGTAAGTGATCATATAAGTTTGTTTATTCAGCACTCGTACAGTTAGCAGTGTTCTATAGCACAGACATAATGTGCCCGCTGTACACAGACCAACACTCTGAGTGCATTTATGTGGATGCTGTGGGTCATTACTTACTGTGGATTCAACTCCTGGCTTTGATCCCTGAAACACTGACCCTTCAGTGGAAGCGTGCTAAAAACAGCAACACAAACAACTTTAATGAGACTCACTAAACACCAAATGTTTGAATGCACATCTGTCAGTGTCTCCTAGCAGCACAATTCACCGAGTGAGGGATGTTTGCACGTGTAGGTGGCGTTCTGGGCCCTGGCTGAGCAGTCAGGGCGCTCTGATGGTTCACTGGACATCTTATTGATACGGAGAGTCGAGAGGAAACTGCTCATGTGTGTTTCAATTTGACGCAATCTTTTTCTGATGCTCGTTCTCGCTCTGTCTTTGATGAGGCAGCGGCTTCCTTGAAGCTCGCGTGTGGTAACCTCTTGAGGTTTCTTAGCGAGGCATGAGCTCATAATCTCCTCTTCATTCTCCTTTACAATCTATTGAACTTCTGTCAATTATAGACACACAGCAGCAGAGATGTCTTTGTGCTCACGGGGACTGATCTGCTTTCCCAGCATGCCGCTGTGCCGTGTCTGTTCTCCCGAGATGTTCTGGTTCCCCGAGAGTTTTCATTGTATTTTTATCTCTAAATACAAGGACCTCAGTGTGTGTGTGTGTGTGTGTGTGTGTGTGTGTGTGCCTGTCTTGAATCAGTGTGCAGTGTCTTTAAGAAGATGGAGGAGCTGAAGTCCTTTCAGAGGGAGGCGATCAAGGTTTATTTAAAAAGTTCCACTCTTTAATCCAGCAGTCTCAGTGATTTACCACTGATGATTTAAAAACATAATCTCGTCACGTTTTTATGACTCAAGCATTTGTTCATTTTTAAATAAACTCATTTTAGCATTAATTGTTGTCTTTAGGAGAACAAAGTGTTTTTTCTCCATGACCTGGACTAAATGCATGAACACCAGGCCCTGAGTTTCAGCTTAGAGAGCACCTGCATTTGTTTTACGAGCCAAACCCATCGTGGTGAAGTGGAATGTAGAAAAAATCATTTGATCTTTGCTTCTTGTTTTTGTTTTTTCTGATTGATGCAAGTCAAAAATGTTATTTCAAATATAATTTGGTGAAGTTTGTGATTCCAGTGTTATTTATAAAAATGGACCAAGCATAACTTCTGATGTGTAGGACAGCTCCAGTATCTGTTTATAAAACCTTTCCATGGGTTCTGTGTGTGTGGAAGTGACTCAGTGGGTAAACACTCACCTGAACACAAGACTGACGCACGTTTTGAGACCTGAATTTGGGCTCGATGTTCATTTTCGATGGCCGAGCTTTCTGAACTGTTCGGCCAGTTTTGAAATTCGTCTTGAATCAACGTGAAATGCTCGAAAAATTAAATATCGTTTTTTTGGCATTTGCCTTAATTACATAGTGACGAGGAAGACAGACTCGAACCCAGGACACTGCTCTGTGGTTGCTGCTTACCCGCTGAGCTACGCTGGCACAAGCGACGTTGTGAAATTTTCTTTCACAATAAGCTGTTGAGAGTGCCGTGACTCATCAGCCTTGCACCTGTGAATTGCATATAACCTTTGCATTTCCTCTGCTGTTGCTAAATGATGCAGTCATGGAGGCGTCCACAGACAGATACTGAAGCAGTGGGGCAAAGGACAGAGACCAAAGAGAGGGGTCTGAGAGGACATGCACATAGCTGTGGATGTTTCTGAAGACATTTGTGGTGATAATGAAACATAAGTGTGAAAGGTTTAACCTCCTGCTGCGTCCTTTAAACAACCTGACGGTGCACGCTGGGCAGTCTTGGTTTTTAGAAACTAGTATGTTGCAAATCATTTCCTGTACCTTCATAAAATGTCCTGACTCATGTGTTGACCATTGGTTTTGTTAAATAATAATTCAATGCTTCCCATAAAAAGGGAAGATTGTGAATTTGAGATACAGATGACGTGTTTCCTGCTACTGAGTTCTTCTTTCTAAGATCAGCTGGAGACGATCTTTAAATCCAGCAGAGTCGCAGAAAAAACAAGCAAGACTAGAAACGGCAGATCTGCTTGTTGGACCTGGGTAGACCTGCATCACCAGGGTCCAGAAGAACCCTGGATAGACCCTGCTGGCCAGAAATGCTGATGATGTATGACATCCTGGACACTTGTGACATTTGTAACCCTAACCCTCTTAAATACATACAATGCTAGCAATTGCATTCTGCTCGTAAATGCTGGAAATATGATCTGCATGGACAGAAATAGAGTTGCACACACACACACGATGTGCTTCTGCCTCCTGTGGGTGTGTGTTTGGGAGCAGAGCTTCACAGTAGCCATGGTTTTCACCTCTAATCTCTCCACCAGACTGGCCTCGTTATGTAACCATGAACCCACAGCAGCACAAACATGCACTCGTCCACTGCCGTGACCCTCGTTCTTTCATGTTTCCATTTAGTTTTGTGACTGGTCGACTGACGTGAGGCGCTGAAATATAAACGTATATATTTCTATTTAACGGGATGCAGCCGCTCTCTGCGCAGCATGGGCAGCTGAGCCATAGGCTGACATTGTCAGAGAGCGTGTGCGTGTCTTTGTGTAAAAGCGGGAACATCAAAGTGGAGTGTGCTGCCTTTCAACTGTCAGCCTTCCTCTGCTCATTAATTTATTCATCACTCTGGAGCTCCTCTTCATGCCCTGCTCTGCGTCTCTGTCTCTCTTCATCATGTCTCCGCTCGTGCTTTTCCTCCCTAATCTTTTCCATAGCTCTGTTATTTGTCTCTCGTTCTCCCCGTTTCCTCTTCCTACATTTCTGACATCTGATTTCGTCCCATTAGCTGCAGCTCCAAATGAATCGTACCTGAAATGTATTGTAGAATTGAATATTTCCATGAAACACTGAGATCTAAATATACTCTGGTGACATCTGAACGATTGCTCGCAGAAACGAGCTCCACCATAAAACTGCAGCTGCTGACGGTGATGTGTTTTCTTTACAGACATTTAAGCCGGTGGTGGGGGAGCGCCTGTTGTCTTCAGTGGCAGCAGTGGAATTCTTATTGGACCGGCAGCTGGACTTCCTGTCAGACCACTCAGCCTACCATCCGTACCAGGTATTCACAGCTGGACGGGCTTTTTTCATCTCAGTGTTGGTGTTTGCTGTTTCGATTACGCAGAGATTGAAAAGACTACACCAGCAGCTGTGCTTTTCTATTTCCAGATATTTGCTTTTACGCGCATACTTTCATTAAAATGTCTGAAAGTCAGGTAAAAAAAATCCTTGAGATGAATTTTTGTTTCATGCCACTTGTTCAGCATTCCTGCCTCTCGCTGTGATCACGCTTATTCGTGATATTAAACAAATTTATCAGACGTATTTTAGGATCTTGTTGCATGAGTCACTGCACTTGGCCCTACTAACCTAAAAGCAGAATTTAGCGTCTTCATTGTAGTTTCTACTACGTCACTGCACTTAGAGTGGTGCCATAGACGGTGATGAAATCGACCGTGGTCATAGTAGCAGGAAACAGCTTGATAAGCAGTGGAAGGAATTTCCTGCTGATGCAATCATGCATTACAGTTATTATTTGATTTCTATTCACTCTCTAGACTTTCATGTCTCATCTCCACATATGACAAACACATACGTGTCCAGGCACGCGTGGACACACACAGGACTTTAACCCTTTAAAATAATGTGAGTGTCTGCACCGATCCGTCATCATCAAATAAGAGAAAACAGACGGAGAGTGTTTCTGGTGGTCAGCCTGCCAGGTGCGTGGTGGCACAGATGGGCACGTTCGTGACGCTTGTTCATCTCCTGAACTTTTGTCCTGCAAGAGATTTCTGTCAGGAAGAGTGGAGGGAGACAGGGTGGCCCTTTAACACAGAGTAACACAGACTTGTTAGTTAGTAGTAAAACATACAGAGCTCCTGGGAATAGTGAGCATGTCACCTGTACACCTGCAGGTTGAACAGCATTACGTCATAAATGTTTTTGATGCTAGTTCATGTTGTCTGTTTGTCTGCAGAAACACTTGACAGGAACTCGGCGCTGACAGCGAGCTTTGAGTGGTCTGCTGTTACATTAGCACACAAACCCACACTGCAGATAGAAGTGGTCAAGTGAGGCTGATATATGTCTGATATCCATCTATTGTAGGCCAACAGTGGGTCACTGTGTTTGCAGCACCCAGGCAGGAGCCTTGGATGATGAAAGCTATACAGTGCACATCAGTAACACCTTGTTTTGTTTGACCAACAGTTTAAAATCCACATGTGTCCTTCAGCGATTATGATGGGTTGGATATACAACTGAATAGCAGGTAGTGAAGGTGCATTCAAACTATTAGATAGGAAGAAACACTGAGTAGGCCCTGGACTGGATGAGCGGAGGACTGATCCACTGATCCGCTGATCGGGTTGTAGTGTGTGCAGGTGAAGAGCGTCAGCTACGATCATGAATCTAAGGCTGAATGTCAGGATGTATTCCTCATAGGCTGGGTGTCAGAAGAAAAAGACATTCTGGGGTAAGTTGGATAACGTGGTCGTGAGTAGAAATCGGTGGCTGCAGCTCATTGGACGCGTAGGCACAGGAAGTAAACAGACTTCTCTCTTTACGTGCCTCATTCATCCATCCATTCATTCAAGCACTTGTTTAAAGTGCTTTCTATGATTACACTGACAGAGGGAGACTGCTATCATAACAGTCTCCCTCTGATGGACCCATTAGAGAGCAGGTTGGTCTTAATACCCTGCCTAAGAACATTGGGCATGCAGACTTACCTTTCAGTGGGTAGATGGTCCCGCTCTACCTCCAGGGCTACAGCCGCCCCTGAACAGAGGTTGATTAGATGGTGTTGGGTCGATAAGGAGGGCAGTGGATGTTGTGAAAAGGCTGTGGTCAGTATAGAGTGACGTGCAAAAGTGGATGAACGTACACACAGGTGGACTGCATGATTTTCAGAAGCTGCAATTTGAAAGAGGGACTGTGAGGTGGCAGTAGCTGCCGGGGGAGTGGTCAGGGGCTAGTTTGTAGGATGAGTTTGGAAATCAAGAAGAGGAAGTGAACTAAGACAAAAGGCTTGGATTACATGGTGGAAACTAACGAAGAAAGAATGTTGGTGAGGGGAAGATTTGAGCTGGGCGATGAGTGGTAGGGACGAGTCACCACATGACTGATAAAGTACTGCTGAGGGGAGCTGCCAGGAAGGTGTTTGATCTCATTACTAACTTCTTCCTCTGGAGCCTACAGAGCAAGAGCCGCGGTTTAGAATGAGTAAAGAAAAGTCAGGGAGATGTAGACAGTAGACAGGAGTACTGGGAGACTAGTATGGCATATAGAGAGGTGGGAATGGTTTATAGTGAGTTATAGGCGAGGCTGGATACCAGAGAAACACAGTGGGACCTGTATCAGCTGGCTGGGCAGAGATCAGGGATACAGATGGAAACATAATGAGTGAGAGGATGCATGAAGAAGTGTACTGTTACTGGTTTTAAAGAGCAAAGGTGATGTGCAGCACTGTAGTAACTACAGAGGGACGCGCTGATGTGATGCTCACGGGGCAGCACTGCAGGTGTGCTGTTAGCTTTGCGAGTGTTTATGAAGACGTTTAGAGAAGGAACTGCACTTTGTCTCGTGGAGTTAGAGAGACTATGATGGTGCCAGGAGAGTAAATGTGGTGCTGCATGAGGACGTCAGGAGAAGAGAAGTATGTGAGGATGGTGCAGGGCATCCACGGGGATAGCGACACAGTGGTGAAGTGTGCAGCTGCTGGATTACACCAGCATCTGCTTCGAGCCCCTCAGATGAGGTCATGCAGGAGTGTGTGCGGAGTATGATGTTTGCAGACGGCAGAGAAGAGAAATCAAAGTCATTAGAAGCAAGACGGAGTTAGAGAGAGAGAAGCAGGTGCCGATGAGGCTCTTACACCAAGACAGGAGGCTGAGGATGCTCAGATGTTCATTGGGAGTGAGCAGCATTAGAAACGAGTCCATCGGAGCAGCAGTTCAGGCTGAGACGGTTTGGGCATGTGCAAAGCAGGGATGGTGGAAATACTGGACAAAGTGTGATGAATGTGGAGCTACTGGGCAGATTTCATGGATGTAGTGACAGAGGAGGATACGGAGGACAGGGTGAGATGGAGGTGAATGATCTGCTGTGGCAACGCCTGAAGGCTGTAGCTGGAAAGAAGAAGCAGCCTATAAAAATGAGATGAAACTGAAACAGCCTTAATAAAAATGATGAACAATCATAGTACTTTGTTACTTTTGATATGTGTGCCGCTGAGTGCTGGTGCCTTTTCTTTAATGAGCAGAAATGAAAATGGCCACGTCGTTCCTGCTTTACTCTACGCTCCAACCATACTGGTCCCATTTCTGTTGTGGCCAGAAGGCTCATTAAAGCAGGAATGTTGATTTGAAATGAGCCTTCTGGCTGTCCTGTCCTAACCTGCTCACAGCGACTGAGAGCAGCGTGGAAACTCAGACCTCCCTGCTGCCTTTATGCGAGTGATGATTTTCATCAAGAGGATTTCTTTACTAAGAACGTCAGATTTGTTGATTTTGAGCACATTTTGTACACATTGTAACCAAATTAAATGTGCTAATGAAAAATGAGTCATTCATAATTATGTTGGATACAGCAGCCATGGAGGGACGCTGGCTGTGGAGCGCAGGGAGGTCTGTCTGCTGGATGTAACACTGCCAAACCTGAACATGACCATAAGCTGCGTGTGCAGTCTGTCCTCTGATTGACATGTTTGCACGTGACTGACTCACACCTGCACATTAGCACACAGACACACTTGTGCTGTGCGCGCTTGGTGAGGCGGTTTGATGTTTGTGTTCGTGTCAGTGCTGTGCAGCTGAACGCAGCTTGTTGTATTATGTTGGCTGGAACAGTGTGTTCCTCTCGGTGCCTACCTAATGAGAACTGTTCTGCACTCACTGTCTTGGGCAGAAGTTCATATTTAACCCAAGTCAAAAAAAGCAACATGTATTGTGTTTGCAGTCACACAGAAGTTGAATCAGCTGCTGCCGTGATTTGTTTTATAGATTTCCACACACTGTACAACTTTTATGCATGATGTAGCGTGATTGTTAGAGTAAACAACACGGCCACTGAATGTGCAAATACAGTATATCAAAATTAGGCATGCAAATCCATCCATGCTCTTCCACTTATCTTTATCAGGCTCGCGGGGGCTGGAGTTTGTCCCAGCTACCATAGGGCGAGAGGCGGGGGTGCTCTGTGGACAGATCTGCTCACAGGGGAGAGAGACGAGCACCCACATCCACACCTGTGGACGATTTAGAATCACCAGGTGACCTCCCCTCACCCTCAGCTGGTGGCAGCAGATCGTAGGGGGCTGCTTGGTTGTTGGGGCCTCTCTGTATCAGTATAGAGGTCTTTACCTTTCAATATTAAATGCTTTGGGACAACTCATTGTGATCTGGTGCTGTATAAATAATATTGAAAGGAAGTCAAATGAATACACACTTCATGATAAACCACATGACTACAATATACACACTGACACTACACAGTCTGCCACATGAGTGGTGACTGAAACAGGAAGGAGTGTCAGGTTGGAGGGGGCAGTGCTGACTGCAGAGGAGTTGTAACACACACACACACACACACACACACACACACACACACAATGCAAATTCCTCTATTCTTAAATCACTCATGTTCACACAGAGCTCCCCGTTCTTTAGTAAAAACAGTCGTGTGTCTCTCACTCTCTGTGCGCTGCAGCCTCAGAGTTTTATTTCTTTCTTTTTGGAGTTGGACAGGAAGAAGAGAGTGGGAGGGGGCGGGGACTGCAATCTGTTTGGCATAAACGCTACAATGAAGTCAGTGTTTAGTGGGCCAGCCCAGGCTGCTGCTCAGTTCTGTGTGTGTGTGTGTGTGTGTGTGTGTGTGTGTGTGTGTGTGTGTTACTAGAAAATTGTGGTCTGAAGCTGAAGAGCAGCAGCCAGATAATAAAACTGTTAGTGCTGACTCACCAATCTGACCAAACGATGCACACACTGTGTTTCAGATCTGTCGCTCCACCTTTCTGCAGAGATGCTCTCTGTTACTCTCACGTACAGCAGAGTAGAACTTTACTTCATGTGATCATTAAATGCTCCTAAAATGCTTCAACAGCACAAACACAGTGGACAGGAGCAAGCTTAGGAGGCAACTGCTAACCACATAGCATGCTTATCAGTCCAGTATCAAAACAGCCGAGTCATATAAACCACAGAACAGATGCTGTCCCGCTGCCCCAATTTATTACTAGAGCACCAAATACAGATTCATCTGTTAATAATAGAGCCGACCAAACACAGTTTCCTTCTGTTAAGTGTAAATTCACTTTGAAAAGTCGAGTCTGATGAAGGGGATATGGGGTTTAGGAGCTCAGCAGGAACATCCAATGGAGATGTGGCTGGAAACCACAAAGTACCAAGTATTGGGTTTCATGGAAGCTGCTGCCAGCCCGACCCGTTGATGGTGTCATGAGGGGACGTTCAGTATTGTTCACATTGCAGGATCACTTCTGTGTGTTTAAAATTAAGAAGTTTTCTTTGTTTTCCTCCATGAATGTGACTGTTGGGGGAGGAAGGCAGCAAGCAGCTGACACACCCATTTTAATAGTGTTCAGCTGACAGCCTCAGAGCAAGTTTCTGGCTTTATGCCCTGCAGTGTTCCTAATACAAAAGCTGCTCTGTGCTGTTGCACAGTCACCTGCTGTGTCTGACTGAGACTTGTGTGGGAGACTATGATGCAACGTATGTAAGAGCGCCGTAAAACCACGTGTATAGAGTCAGCACTCAGATCTGACAAAACAAAAGCTTTGGAAGTCTGCTCGTCTTTGCCAGCTTACATCACTCATTCAGTTTTGACTGCCGTCAGAAAAAGGAGTCAAATTGTTGCTGGACTCGAGTTAGTTTCAGAACATCGTTTCAAACTGACATTACTGCAGGTTTGAAGCTTCATACTGACTAACAAACCAGGCAACATCATAGCCCCGCTGTTCACACACAGAGAATAGTGTGTGCGCTCACTGGGATGGATTACGAGTTAGAGGAGTCTATTAACAGAGGTCATTAGTCATCAGAAGGACAAACTCTAGAATATGAGACACGCTGCTTTCCACTGGGCTATTTTTAGGCTACACTGGTTTAATTTGGAGTTAAAAAAGGTTTTGAAAGTAGAGCACTGCAGCAGGATCAGAGAGGGAGGGGAAGGAGATGACAGAGAAGGTGAAATGAAAGCGGCCTCACTTCCTGCCTCTGTGTCTTTTTGACTCCTGCCACTCTTTATCTGTGAGGAGACGTACACGGACGGGTGCTCACACCCAGTTCTTATCTCACAGTTTTGTAAACAGTAATTAACAATAGAGAAGATTATAGATGATCTCATATATGAGAAAACGCTCAGAGATCAGAGCAGCTCTGAGCTGTCTCAGCCCGTCACCAGGATAAGGAGCAACTCGTCTTATTTGATTGAAACACCAGTAATCCGTTTTATTCTGGAACATCTCAGAATGGATCGTTACTACACGAGCTGTAGTGCACATAAGCTCCTGACTGAGCTGCACGGAGCTGTGAGACGGTGTGGTGTCTGTGGTTTGGTTACTCGTCGTCTTTTAGCATCCCTTTGTGTCTGTGATGTCTCTGTCTTATACCTGTTACCTTTTTACTGTCACAGCAGAAAATCTGTTGTTATAGAAAAACGTAATTATTGATACTTTGAATGTGTTACAGCGAAGGGATAAAGAATAAAAGAGCACGTAGTAGTGTGCAGAGTGAGGGCCTTATACTGTGAAATCAAAACGAGGTCACAGAAGAGTAAAAACGAACACTTTGTGGTACAAAGTGTACATTAATACATGAGTCGGCTCAGAGGGATGAGCGGGCGGCCGTATGATGGTGAAGAGCGGCGAGCTGCAGCCCTTGGCCGCCCTTCCCCTCTCTCACTCTGCTGTCTGTAAATAAAGCCAGCAAATAATTTAAAAATAAATAACCAGTACACTAGATCTAAGAAACTACTCCAACAAGGTGTCATGTAGGGATATGTGTGTGTGAATCTTTCTGGTATTTGTTTCACTTGGTTGTGGCTCGGTGCCACTGACAGTAGAGCTTCACAGCTGTATGAAACATAATATCACGTCTTTCAAAAACACTTCATTTTTTCCTGGTTTCTAGTTTCAGACTGAATCTGGGTTTTTTATGAACATCATCAGATTTTGACAGGAGTTGGATTTTTAGATGTTTTCAGTCACTGCGGTGAGAATCCGCTGATGTCTCAGCCATGGTGGTAATGCTGGCGCTTTAGATGCTGCGTCCACACTGGGCGGGATTTGCTCTGATGATGTTTGATGACTTCAAGTGACGAAGAGAAAAATAACCAGCAGCGATGCGAGATGGTCCCGACTTTTCTCACCTTGGAGGTGTGCGGTGACTGCGAGCGCCAGGGCAGGATACGATGGCTGACACATGACCTGCTTTTACAGGATTACCGAGACAACCAAAGGATGACACGTGTGCAAGTAACTGCCATCTGCTTCAAAGCCACCTTTGACGAGCAGTTTGCAGCTTTATATAAATAGTTTCAGCGGTCATCGGGATATAAATAAACTGAATGCACAAAACAACAACAAAGAGCTTGTATCTGTGCCCCAAAATAAGGTCGTTAAAACCCTTTTTCCTGTGCAAGTTTCTGTCATTGTAGTTACTACTGCTGACTTCACCCACAGAGTTCAGCTCCCCGTGCTAGCTCTATCATGTTTCTGCTTTAGCTTTTACCAAGACAGGCCTTTGCACAAATAAACAAGCACTGCTACCCTTCCCAGAAGTCTGGACTGAGGGAGGAGACTGCATTAGTTAGTATTTAATCCTTTAACAGCCTCATGTTCAGTCATTAAACAACAATGCTGCTGTACATCGTGCTAAAGCTCATGTAGACGATCAAAAAGGCACGTTTTTGTTGACACGACTGCTGTATGAACACGCATGAAAACATCATAAAACACTGAAATGTAATGCATTAGAAAAGAAGTGTGATGTGAAAACCTTTATTCTGTAGATATGAACTGAATTAAGCAGGAAAAGTGTCTGAAGATTATTCCAGGCTTTTTATCTGAACCCACAACATACTGTGCGAGTGACACATCCATCAGAGGAAGCAGGGATGTTAGCAGAGGCAAAATCAGTCTGTTATTACAGACGGAAAAATCCAGAACCGGAAAGAAGGATCTTTTCATCACCCACATTCCAGCAAGTACAGTATGATGATCCCAGTCTGGACTGAGCACAGGGTGTGAACCATTCATCAAGGAAGAGACGTCTAGATTAGACTTTGCAGAAGATCCACGAGCTAGCAGCAGCCTGTGCAAGAAGGACACGGAGGCTCTGACACACTGTGACGTACATAACTCTTTCTTTTCTTACATTTAGGACTTTTGTGGTCACGTTAATAAAGAAATGTAAACATTCTAAAGAGTTATTAGCTTTTGAAGTTGAAATGAACACGGTGGCACCGGTAGCTGAGAAACCATCGTCTGTGTCAGTCTGGTTGTTTCTGAGCTGGCTTTGACTCAAACACGTGTTTAATCATTTGCTGGTACTTGTTGGTGTCTTTAAGGATGAGGTGGACAGTCAAAGCCCAGTGTTAAGAGACAACCCTCAGCTCCACGAAGAAGTGAAAGGCTGGCTCAAAGACCAGAAGGTGCAGGAGATTTTTATGCAAGGTAAGTCTTTGTTTGGACTGTGTGGTCGCATTTTAGCATGCCGTCTTATTTCGCTAAAGCTCACCACGTCAGTGACATCGTTACTGTAATAGTTGTTGTATAAGGAACATGCAGTGGGACTATAACTGCAGTGGGAACTGTTTCCTGTGGCTCGCAGGTCCCTACTCATTAAATGGCTACCGTGTGCGTGTGTACAGACAAGACTCGGCCACCCAGTGGTTCACTGGTATCATTACACATCACGACCTCTTCAGTCGAAACATGGTCGTTATGAATGACCAGGTACGTGGATGCACTCACACACAGTTATGTGATGTTATTATTTAAGTAGTTTTACACTGTGTGAAATGGATCGAAAGGATGGGACGTGTGACCTTAACCTGAGACACACCCCTCTGTCTTCATCGTGTTTAAAATAATAATCATTTACAGACGTTTCATCTGATTTCATCTGCTATTAAGAGACAGAGGCAAAAGGAGTGGAGTTTGACTTTTCCCGTTAGCCTTCAATGAAAGCAGGCATGAATCTGACACCGCCCAGTTACTGATTTACACTGAAATCAGATTGATACCATAGATGGATCTACTCAGTCTCAGAAGTGTTTGAATCTTAGTCACCTCAGGGTCAGAGGCCGTTTTGGTGTATCTACTCTGAAGGATACCTGTAATGGTTGGTTAGCAGTCTGCAGATATTCTGTTCTTGCTATAGACCTGTACATGCAGAGTAACGTAAATACTCTAATGATGTTGTTTACATTTGCATCTGTTCATCATTTGATATCATTTGAATTCTCCAAGATACGAGTGTCGAATGAACCTGGTGTGTGTGCTCAGGTGCTAGAGCCTCAGAACGTGGATCCATCCATGGTCCAGATGACCTTTCTGGATGACGTTGTTCACTCTTTGCTGAAAGGGGAAAACATCGGCATTACCTCCAGGCGCAGGTCGCGATCCAGTCAGAACAACAACGCTGCCCACGTGAGTACAGACACAGAAGCAAATATGACATACAGTGATAAACTATCTGTCACCTGTGCTGTAGGTACTCAGTGAAAAATTAGAAATGAGGAATAAAGATGGATTGTATGCAAAATATTGAGTTGATGAGGGTGTGGAGTTGAGACGAAACACACAAAGCTGTAGAATAGCAAAGATTGGTGTACTCATGACTGTCGAGCTGAATGCATCCAGCACGTGGCTTTTGGTGTTGTTTCTGTTAGCGAGCAGCTGCTGCTTTTCATCTAATCTCAGCATCATCTGCATCCTCCTGTGTATCTGTCCGTGTCAGAGACATTGGTCAACACAGATCTCTGAACGCTCCGCGTCGTCATCCTTATCCTCAGCATTCCCTGAACAGGGCTGTGGCTCCGAATCTTCCACAGAGCTGTTTGACCAATGTCCTTCCTTATTTTCTGTGTTCACCGTGTCTTTAAATTGCCAACTTTGCCTTTAACGTAAAAGTTTCTATGAACCTCGCCTAAGAGGTTAGACACTCAGGCGCTCTGTTGTTCTGCTCACCTCTCGGCTCCGTGTAATGTGCCTGCGGTGTCAGCAGGTGACCATTAAACTGTGGTGATGTAATGTCAAGTTGCCACGTACTCGTTTGAAGCAAGCTGGTGTAAGGAGCTAACGTTGAACTCTTAGCCAGTCCCGCAGTCAATAACAACATTTCTCCTTGTCCCACATTTTCTTTGTGTTCATTTCATTTTGTTATTTTTCTTTTTATTATTTTTTCCTGTTGTCGTTGACATTTTAAAGATGGCGGGAGGGAGACCCGGCGGGACCACTGGCAGCACTCAGGTACCCCAGAACCCCCACTGCTACACCACCTCCCAACCCTCCAGTCCTACACTTTCTGCAGTAGAACAAAGCTGACAGACGTCCTCTGTGCTCAACATTTTCACACACCCCTAAATCTAACTCAGGCCCAGGGTTGTACTTACAGTGTGAAGCGCCGTGATGCGATTACTGTTTTCATTTGGTACTTATAAAAGAACAAGCTGAGTATCTGCAGTGGAGCTCTAATTCCACACATCTGCACTGAGATGCAGTCTGGAGCCAGCGTCACACACTGGGACAAAGCTGGAAACACGGTCAGTGATCAGCTTCAGTGGAAGCGGACTGATCTGTCTTCTCAGTCTTATAGGTTCATTTCTGTAAGTCAGGTTTTATTAAATACTACTGGCTGCCTCAGCAGGCACTCGGTCACATCAACTATCAATAGTTTTACTCCATTGGTCTTTTGGACTGCTCGTGGAGTAATCGAATAAGCAGACAAATTAAACTCTGTGAAGGTAAAACGTGGAGCTCTGTGACAGTGTTTGTTAAATGAATATAGCTGACCTGCCTAAATCATCTGAAACGTATAATATTCGGCCATTAATTCAGTTTAAAACGTTTTCTGTGAACACAGATTGCATTAAACCTAAATCTGTGCTCTGCAACGTTTCACATGTTCATTAAAAGAGTAACCGGGCCAAAGTGCTTCTCACAGCGCCATCTACTGGCTGCTTTAGCCTCCGCCACACCCCGGGTAATATAGCTGCTCCCAGCTGTGACGGTGTGTGTGACCACAGAGGTCAGTGCAGCAGTGTGGGGTTGCTTTTTGCTATGCCTTTCACCAAGGATTAGATCACGTGATTCAAGAACTACCTCTCACAGACACTGAATGTGCTGTGCATCATGTGCCTGGCTGTAGGTTCTGTCCTTATCAAAGCCACGGTTTGACCGCTTTAGCACGTGTCCCTCTCACGGTCAGCAACGGGACAGAGTGAATAAACACACTGGCACAGCAGCCTCCAACATGTCAGTCAGAGTCTGTAGGAGTTGTGCTAACAGGAACAGACTAAGATCGACCACACGGCGCTGAATGTCAGTGTTTGTCAGCTTCTAGTGATTACGGGGAAATAACCACGGGCCCATGTTGGTCATGAAAAGTGGATAGGTGCTTAGTTCAATGACTCACTCTGAGGCAACTTCATTGACCTGCTGATGCTGGGAATTAAGGATAACGCTGACTAATGGGAGAGAAAGGAGCGCCCACTGCCACAAACAGGAAGTGAAGCCGCAGCCTGGTAATGAGGCCTCGGTGTCAGCCTTCACAGCGATGGAAACAAAAAACTCCTAAAGACCTCATTTCACTTATTTCACTTACAAATGGTGACGTTCTCGTGCAGCACAAATGTAGCCAGATCGGCATCACTGTCATCTATAATGAAAAACATGTCGTTTTCCAAAGCAGAGCTAAGCCTAGATAATCACATGCAGCTCGTTTATTGTAAATACAAATTGGACATTTAGCAAATTTAGTTCCTTGTAAACATCTTGTGAATTGCACTGACTGCGGTGTTGCATAGTACTCTGCTGCATGCGTACAGTAAATCGTATTGAGCAGGTGTGCTTTCAGGGACAGGGGTTATCAGCGTGCAGACCCCTGAACACCTTCAGCAGAAATAGATCAGCAGGTGCAGCATTGTCTTTTACTATACTGGTTACAATCATTTGAGCGTACTGGTTTGTAGGTTTTCATCTACTTTACAGACAAATGCACCTTCATGTTCTCTGCAGCTCTGGGACCTCGTTGCCTAATATACCATAAGAAGCAGAATGACAGTGTCTTTGTTGCTGTGCGAGAGTCACAGTATCAGGATGTGCTGGGGCAGTGATGCTGTCACTGATGAGCTCTCTCTAGCCTGAGATCAGCTCACTGCCCTGCACTCTGCAGCCTATAAAACCCAAGTTAAGGACAGCTCCAGTCATCCGTGTGTCATCTTCCATCACTGCTGTGGGGGCATCATAGCAATATTGTCCTTCCTGTCTGCTGTGGGTCATTTGAATGACAGTAGGCAGTGACCCTCAGTTGCAGTCGGGGATGTTAACTTTGTGCTCTTTCACACCAACCCCCCAGCAGACTGATAGTGTTAGCTGTGCATCTTCACCCACCAAGTTAAGTAGTTTAAACTTCACTGACATGATTTCACATATTAAACTAGGCAACTGCATAATAGCTACTGTCTACCAGAAGCTTCTGTGCTGTCACTGGGACCCAAAGCCTGTCGGGTAACCTCAACACTGCACAGATGGAGGTTTGTTCCTGTCCACGTGATAAATAGGAACATTCTCTGAAACTAGAAAGTACAAAGTAAAGCCTGATGACTCCAGCCTGTTGCAGGGAGTGTTCGTGTCTGTGGACGTTCCTCTGACTGAAGCTAAACTCAGGCGTGTTTTAAATTAATTGCAGAAGTATATCAAGCAGTCATACATATCTGACTGTCGTATAGATACCATATAGAAGAACGGTGTGTTTGTAGTAGTTGTTTCAGTGTTCCTTTCTTACCTCATAATCTGTACAGTTGCTTCACACCCATGGTAGCCCAGTTACTTCTTTTGTTTGTTGATGTCATGTGTAAATGTGTCAGCCAATGCTTGATTGTGTGCAGCATACAGCCTGCCAGCCGTAACAGTGAAACCAGACAATAGAATCTGATGTAGGCTTTACTGATGTTGTTGAGGTGCACGTACTGGTGGGTAAACTCAGACTTGTGTTTGTGATTCTGTAGATTCTGTTCATAAATTGAATTTGTTATTTATTTCTGTTTTCATTCTTGCAGAGTCATTACACACGAGCCCAGGCTAACAGCCCTCGCCCCATCATGACATCAATAGGCCCCAACTCTAAAGCCTCACAGGGCATGCTGGCCTCCCAACAACTGAGCCAATCACAGCAGAGTCAGCAACCGGCCAGCCAATTACACCACTCGCCTGGTGGCAGCGGGCGGGAGCAGAGAGAGCAGCGCATCTCTCGTTCTTCCAGGAGGAAGGGATCAGATAGCAGCGTTCCAGAGGAGGAAAAGGACCGAAGAGAAGAGCCCGCAGGGCGAGGTGAGTCGGGTTTCATCACAAGAGAGCTAAAACATGCACACACGTGAAGGCGTTTCATGGAAGCCACTTAAAACTCCAGTTAGTGGTTGTGGTAAAAAGCCCATTTTCATGTCATATTGAGAACAATAAATCGAGTCAAACAGAACAAATATCATGCCTGTGTCTCAGTGAAATCACAACAGCATAAATGCTCACCTTTCACAAAGTGACTTCACCAGAATGTGATGTCACGGTGGCTTTCCCCATCTTTTATGTACAGTCTATGACCTTAACCTAACCTATGGAAAAAAGAAGCAATTTTTGGTCGCTGTGCAAAGGTTAGCTTAACGTAAGACTCGGACCAGACGTTAGATGTTAGATGTATTATGCACCATCATATTTAGTTTGTAGGTTTCTGTTCAGGAAAGTTTACTTTTGCGCCTCACCCATGTGTGTGGATCTGACCCAGTTTAGTGGCTAAACCAGTCCAACCTCTCACTGGCTCTGCGGCGATTACGGTCATGGTCAGACTGAGGTTTTACCTCCAGTGCTGAATATTAAAACTGTGCATTCTGACAGCCCCTAACAACAGGTGGGTGGACATGATGATTCAACAGTCCAACATATTAACAGAAAGTTGTGTGTGTTATGTGACTGTGCAAGTGTTCTTGTCTCTTTCCTTAACATCTGAGCAGCAGCTTGCCTTTGTTTGTGATACTGAAAATGTTTCAAATGTCTGTAAAGGAACCCAGCTACACGACGATCTGTCCAAAATAAATCTGTCGCTACCACGAGTCTCACACAGGTGCAGAATGATCCCACCTGTTTGTCGTTTGTTCAGAGCCCAAGTCCAAGGTGAAGCAGTCTGCGAACAAACGCAGGAAAGGTGACGAAGATGAGAAGAAGGCGGGTCCAAAGAAGCCGAAGACCGACATGACATCCGATCTGTCCGAGAGCAGCGACTCAGAAAATCCTCACAATAAGAGAGCCGCCCACTCCTCTTGCTCATCTTCTTCCTCCACCTCCTCATCTTCCTCCTCCTCCTCCTCTTCCTCCTCCTCAGAGCCCAACTCTGAGAACGAGCTAAAGACTCGCAGTGACGTGAAACCAAGTGCCATTTCTAAAATGGAGGAGGACGAGAAGCCGCTTCTGCAGGGACCCGAGACCAACGATTCCTCGTCTGTCATTGGCCGCCTGTCTCCATGGGCGGAGCTTCAAGCAACAGAGGATGTCAAAAAGAGCGTAGTGAAGGAAACGAGCAAAATGTTATCAAAGGAAGACGAGGAACTGGTCGCCGTAACGCAGATCACCCAGTCTCCACGGCAACAGACGCCGCTGATGTCTGATGTTGTCCAGGGCGGCGTTCTGGAGAACAGCAAGAACACTGTGAAAGGTGAGCTGCTGCAAGTTTCTCATCTCTGACGACGCTTCAGTGTTCTTACTTTGTTGTGTTTTGTTTTAGCGTCGTCTCGATCCCAGACGCCGTCGCTGTCCCACCTCCACAGCGCCGGTGTGATTGACATCACAGATGACGCCCAGGCCACCGTGCACCGCGAGAGCTCAGAGGCTGTGTCGGCACTGCTCGCTTCCGAAAAGGCCGAGTCCACGGCCCTTTCACCTTACCTCTCTCTCAACCCTTCACCCGTCTCATCGCCTCCTGTAGCGCCGTCTCCCTCGCCATCGGAGGGAGGCCGCAGGACGGAGATGGAACCTCCCGTGCAGCATCAAGGCATCTTGGGAGGCGGCGTTACGGCGACTAAGAGCGTAAGCAGCAGGCTGGAGTTTGCGTCCTCTGAGGTCATCAGGTGAGTGCAGACAATGTTTTAAATATTTCAGCTCACGTGTTTTTACCTGATGCTGGGACGGCGCCCGAGCGACATGGACGCCTGTGACAGAATGAAGCGACGTACGAGTTTACATTGATACAATAGCTGTTATCTCAAGGTCAGGGGTCAGAGGTCAAGGTTTCTGAAAATCTGGTGACTGCGATAATTCGAGATCAAGGCGACATATTCTATTGAAATTCATCCCGTAGGTGTGGTGCCTGAGCTGCGGCTGTAAAAACATTAATGTGGTGGTGATCCAGCTGTGGAGTGGGACTACTTTTCCCAGGGCCTTTTCCTTACTCCAAAACCAGGAGTTGGACATATTTCCGGTGCTGTTTGATCGTAGAGCTCAACAACAACAACAACAACAACAATCTTTATTTATAGAGCACATTTAAAAGCCTTGGGCATACCAAAGTGCTTTACATAAAACAATAAAAAATAAAACAGTTCACACATTAACATCAAATACATAAAGGTAACGAATTATGTTCACAGATAAAAGCCACCAATAAGAGTAAACTGCAGCACATAGGTTATAGCAAGATAAGACTGTACCACCATGATAAAAGACACCAATAATGGAAAGAAAGCAGAGAATTTAATACAATAGGTCAATAGGTCACTGCAAGCAAGCTCAACCACTGCTGGATTTGTGGGCCTATTTTAGGAGAGTAAAACACCTTTTTATATTAAAATATTAGCAGTCAACACAAGTTTAGCAAACACAATGGATCTCTGGTCATCAAAACTAGAACCACATCTGGCACAGCTGTGATCGCGGCCTGCTCTGGCTCCTAGCTACTGCACATTTGTGGCTTTGTGATTCCCTAAAACCTGCAGATTGAGGGAGATACTGAACTTTGTTTTACCTGGTATGCATAAATATATATTCTTTACGTATGTGTTTATTCCTCCAGTGTGCTTTGTGTACCAAAAGTATTGCTCACTTAGCCAAGATGTAGGGCAGCGCACTGGATGGTGGATGTCACTGTTAAATAGAGCAGCCCACTAGGACCCCTCTGTGTTTGCATGTTTTTGCCATTCATGTAGACTCTTTCTGGTTACTGTAGGCTCCAGTGCAAAGACATGAATGTTAGGTTCCCACCTTCTCTCGCCTTTTGTAGCCTTGAGATAGACTAGCAGCATGTTTAGGATGCACCCTGCTGTTTCTCCTGTCACACTCGGATAGACCTGTGACTAGGCTAACAGGAAGTACATGGATAGATGGAAAATGACCTGGTCGGGTCAGGGTTAGACAAAGTGGACTGAGGATCTGAAACTGAAAAAGAAACGTGTCCCAGTCCTGGATCGTAACTGAATGCAATCACAGAAACCTGCCCTGGACCACATGGTGATCTGAGGACTTCTCTCAACGTTTAACTTTATAGTCTTTCAAATATGGTCAACATCATACTTGCTTCTTACTTTTCCTGCTGTGCTTTTTTCCCAGGCCTGTCACATCTATAGCTGAAAATGTGTTGCTGGTGGAAAAGGAGAAAAATGTCCTTCCTCACCATCATCTTCATCAGCAGCAGCACCATACACTACAGTCGTTCCACGCTGGCATGAAGAGTCCCTCTTTATCTGAAGAGACAAGAAAGCACCCTCAGCAGCAACCAGCCCCCCACAAGATGAACACGGTGCTCCCCCCTGACATATCTAAACCTCAGATCAGCTCCAACCCAAACCCCGGCTCAGCTCACCTGGACTCCCTGAAGCAGAAATCCCGCCCCGACAGCTCTCAGAGCCCCTCCTACCCCAACGCAAGTCAAGCTGATCTCGTCAAAGCTAAGGCCCACGCAGGCCTGGCGGACATCTCTAAACCTAAACCTAACACCTCCCCCGAGGTATCTAAACATAAAATGCTGAGGTACTCGGATACTTCCCCGCCTCCACCGTCTCGTTTGCCAGTTAAAATAGAGTTGGCAGAACCTCCGCGGTCTGGCTTCAAGCCAGTGCGGCTAGAGTCGGGCGCGGTCAGTACGAGCAGCAACACAAAGAGTCCGCTGATTATCAAGAAGAATGAGCCCTTCACTGTTTACAGAGACCCAGCTCTGGTTCGCTCCGACGCAGAGAACTCCGCCTCTGCAACAGTCTCATCCAATCACGTGGCAGCCTATCTCCATCCCCACCTGCACACGTTGCACTCCCCCCACTCGCCCTGCCTTACCCCTGCGTCACACCCCCACGCAGCTTCCCATCTCCTTGCTCCTGCTCACACCTCCGCCCTGCCTCACCCACACCTTTTGCCTCCCACTGTGCTCCCAGCCATGGCCCCTCCTGCAGCATCTCTCCACCCTCGACTCGACTCTCCGGGAGGTCTGGGTCACCTTGCTCTGCCCCACCAGCAGCAGTACCTACAGGTGTGCCTCCTGTGTGCTGCAGTCCTGTACTGTGGAGAAGAGTAATGTCTTTGTCTTTTTACCCTCATTAAAGAAAAGCTAAAGATGCGTCTGTGTGTTTCAGGGCCAGGGCCACCATTCGCCATCTCTTCTAGCCCAAGCTCACAGCGGGGCTGCAGGACTTGGTCTGTACCCAATCCTGTGGCAGTACCCCAACGGAACGCCAACGTCCTACCCACCAGGGCTCAACCTGGGTGGACCCACGGCTAAGTGGGTCCACCCTGAAAATCCTGTTACTGTGAACTCTGAGGCCTCTCTCAGGAGGGTAGGTGTACAGGAGCACCCATGTCAGCGTGTTTGTGTTCATATTTCCACTGGTGAACAAAGATAAAGGATGTGGTAAAGGCGAAGGAAAGATTTGGTTGGCAGAAAGAAGAAGTGTCACCTTTAAGCTATAGTCTGTTTCTGTTATACGACAGTTCATTCAACAGGATGACACGTGTCCATATGTCCATATTTATTTTATCGAGATGTCTGTTTCCAGCGTGCTGACGCTTACAGTGATTTACCCGTTTTGATGTTCAAAAGTTCGCTGCTGTGGTTTCCAAAGGCTGGTTTTTTCTTTAACACTGGCAGATGCTGTTGCTCCCCTGGTTTCCTATAAGCCTGTTGGCCGTGAGCATGATGTGTGACACAATAATGAAATAAGACGCTCACCTGTAAAGCCCAAATGCATGGATGGATCTGTGAAAGTCTGCACCTTCCTAAAATGCCAGCACTACAACACTACATTGATCCTAGTAATAGCAGTAGTACAGAGCTTTGTGATACCGAAGCCTGCCACCTTGTGGATTATATTTTAACAACATACAACTGGCTGGTGTGAAAGGAATTATTCTTTTAGTATTTTAATGGTGTGTAGCGCTTGTTCAGTTTTATGTTTTAGTCGTCTAAACCATTATTAACAGGTCAGGTGAGCGATCTGTTTCTGGTGCCAAAGTAACACCAGTTGTGTGTTCATTCAGGAACGTAGACTTTAAACTGACAGCCTTGAAATGTCCACTTTCACATTTAGCATCAGTTGCAGGCGTAGAATGGGTGTAAAAGAGCGATATAGCATCTGTTTCTGAGAAATGCAGACGATTACGATGCACCTTACACCTCCAGTTATTTCTCATTTCCAGCAGGAGCTTCACTGGTGACCAGAGGTTTACGTGACCTTTTGCTGTCTTGCTCTGTGACCTCAGTAAAGACATGTGACTTATAAATCACAGGTTGTTAGCTAGTGAGCGTGCAGCGTCCCTCAGATCCACAGTTCGTGTTCCCGGGATTGTGACGCGCTGACGACGTTTGGTTTTAAAAAGCTGAGCAGACTAAAGTCCTCCCTGTGTGGAGTGGGTTCACCGGTGGGTGACATCGCAGTGACTAGTCCAATCCAGGGAGAGTTTCTGGCTTCAGGTTGCATTAGTCATTATTCGTAGTCCGTGGAGGAAACCTGGGGTCGGACCCCTTCATGTGGAGGCTGATGACATCCAGCAGCTTGTTCCCTCCATCTGTATTCCAGAGTTTGGTGTGATTGTCAGAGTTTGAGTGTGATTATTAGAAAGTGCTGTGTGTAGGTGTGCGTTGTTGAATGTGACTTAAAACACTCAAAGCAACAACACAAATATGTTTTAGGTGAGCAGAAAAGTGGAATACAAGGCCTTTATTATCAGTCCATATCAGCCCATTAACCATTTCATGTTGATTAGAGGAAACGCACAATCAGCCGACAACACCTGCCACCTTCTTCTTTTATCTTTCGGCCGCTCTCTTCATGGGTGGATCGTTACCTTCATCTCATCCTGTCCCTAGCATCCACGCCCCTCCTTTGAGCTCCTCCCCTGATCAGCCCTGTATAGTGATAATACACAACCCTGCACGTGTCTCTAAAACGAGGCGCGCTTCCAAAGGTAAAAACACATTCGTTAACCATGAAGTGAAGGATGGTCAGAGCTGAGGACGACTGACGTGACACCTTTAAACTTGACTAAATATATTCAGTAGTTTTAGTAAACAGGCTGCACAAACATGTTCCAATCATATATATGAAACATGCTGTGAGAAAAAAACTATCTAAACATTTACAGTGTGATTCATGACATGTTTCAACATTATTGCTGTTAGGTCAGACAAACTGGCTGTCTGTCAGTATCTTCATATTCATAGCATATCATGTGATACTTAACGCACGATACGATATTATTGCAATTTTTAAAATATTTTGCGATATTCAGATTCTGTACATAAAGGTAAACTTTATCAATATTCATTTTATCTAATATCAAAGTCTCGCACTCAGTCTTTCTCTCATTTCAGTTTTATTGTTGACAAACTGAACGGTTTGTATTACAGTCTAGTCCAACTGAACTGAATGCAACCATCTGGTACAATTACAGCTATTCTGAACTATGCAATATGAAAACTATGGAGCCCCTTCAGCATCTGAAGAATTTGAAAGTAAATTAAAACAAAATATAATTTTACGTTAAATAAAAAAGTTTTAAACGTAATTAAAATAAAACATGTCTTAAATTAAAATAAGTAAACTGTCATGTTTATTGCTGCCATAAAAAAGTTAAACACATTTGGACAGTGTCAGGATTGTTGCTCAGAAAAAGGATCAACGTGCTCTGAAGTCAGAGCACAAAAACCTTTTTGTAACAAAATATCGATTTCTGCTGTCCCTGTATCGATACATTATTAGCAAACAAAATATCACGATACTACACAGTATCGATTTTCCCCCACCCCTAATGCATTTGTAGTTCCTGTATCGAGTATTACTGGTTAAAAGTAATGAACTGTGTTACCCACACATGCGCCGAGAGAGCCTGAACCCTGTTCAGCTGGAACTGAAAGCTCATGTCAGGTTCGTTCACCCAAAGGTGAATTACAGCATCTGTTAAAGATACTTTCCACTCAGGACCCGAGACTTTTATTTTCATACATGTCCTGGTTGAACTGGATTGTTCGTCATACTAATCAAAGCTGAAATAAAGCTGCTTTTCCCAGGTGTGTTGTTGGACCTCTGATGAAGAAGCCTGTGTTAAAAAAGCTACCGGCCAATCAGACGCGAGTGTCTAAGGCACATAATAACCTCCCCCCATTATTGGTTGGCCACATGTTTCCTCACGTAGTTTTTTGCCATGAGCAGAATAACAGTGGTGTTTTTGTTTGTGTGTAGAATGCTGCCAGTCCATGGCTCCATAAGACTGCTGCTGCTGACAGTTTGGGAATGCTGAGCCACGTTCCTGTCCGGCCAGCCAGCGCCGATGCCCACCGCCCCCCCGTCAAGATCGCCCACACGAGCCCTCCGTTGTCAAAGACCAGCATGGATCTTCATAAAGAGTAAGCAGAAAGATCAGTGCTGTAGTTAAAGCTGCACCGTCGCTCTGTCACCAAACCCGCGTTAATACTGATGAAACCTGGAATCATTGTTTCTCTGCATTTCAGTGAAAACTGAAAATATGAACTTGTGAAAACAAAGAGCTGCTGATGTTTGATGGGTTACACCCTGCAACACCAGATGAATGACACAGACCGATAGTCCCACAGTAGCTGATTTGTGTTTCCCACCTGTGTTTGTGTCCTATGGAGGGAAAAGCTCAAAACGTTAGAGGAGGTGATGGCGAGGTAAATCAGGCTCAACTTCTACAGATCAGAGGACAGATTATGGATGGTTGGATTAAGTGTTGACTTAAAAACACTTAATTAACATAAAGATCGTAGTTTGGCCACGTTGCCATTGTGACTTGTTGTTATTGAAGAGTGGAGAAAATCCACGCTGAGGAAAAGAACTACTTCCTGTCAAACCAGACGGTCTCGCAGGTCACGGTACTCTAAGGAGTCTTTAAGTTTCTTCATTCTCCGTACAACACAAATGTTTGTGTTTCACTTCTTACTGAACCTCACACATGAAATGAAAACGTGCACTGAGGGGAAGCAGGAAATTCTTTGGTGGCTTCAATATGCATTAACAAGTTAACTACTGTGGGTAAAAAGAAGCACAAAATATAGGAGCCGCTGAATATTTGCTTTGGACATTTGAACTCCTCTTTACTTCAAAAGCTCCGTGTTCAGAGAGCTCTCACAGAGCAGACCTGAGGTGGCTCTGAGCTGCAGGGAATACCTCAGATGAAGTGGCACTAACGCCGTACTGAAGCTGTCATGAACCGTAGTTCAGCACACAAGCTGGACCCAGAAGCAGAGACACACGCCAGGGTGCACGCAAAAAACTTTATTTTAACTAAGGGTGTCCCGGAAGGGTCAAAGGAAAACACGCCAGGTAACTAGAAAACCAAGGGACCGGGAAATAACTCAGGAACGCCGTAATCGGGACTGTGGGAGGCTACAACAGAAAGAGGAAGAGGCTTACTGGGGAACGGAGAAATAACAGCATACGTGGGTAGAGAATTAATCTTACGGTCCAGACGGGGCCGTGGGAACCGGAGGGAGGGCGGGGAAACTCCAGGTGAATAGAGGAGACGAGTGCCAGTAGTGATCCAAAAACTCCAGGCGGGCAGGAGAGGGCTCCAAACACGCCGAGCTGTTACCTAAGCGCACAAGGAAAGGGTTAGCGTTTGTTCCAGCAAAAGAGAATTTCGCAACCACCTTCACGTGGAAGCATGTTACCGCTGAGAGGCGACTAACGGACTGGCGTGGAGCAGCTGGCAGAGCTGGGTTAAATGGTCCACCTGATCGCCTGGGATGGGATGCAGGTGTGGAGTCGACAGCCACACGCGTGGGCGTGGGCATCCCATCAGCTCCTTGGACACCAGCCGCGGACCATGACAGAAGCAGTCTACCCAGAATGCCATTCATTCAGCAGCTTGTAGCCACCTTACACAACCAACATCACTGACTACCCAACACAAAACATGGCTGAGGTTAAACCATCCATCAGTTGTTTCTGAGTCATGAACACTGACCTGCACACACACAGTTAGATCTTTCCAGTAGGAGCAGTTGTTGAAAAAGATGGTAAAAGCTTGTTTCATGAAGTTGAATATCTGTCCTGTCCGTGTGCAGAGATGTGGATAAGAAAGGCTACGTGGATCCCATGAGGACAATGACACTGGCACAGCTGAAGCAGGAGCAGACAGACAGAAGTCGCACTCCAACAGGAAAAGACGTCCATCTGCACCGCCTTTACCTGGATCCCCACAGCAAGGCCCGTCTGACGAGTCCACAGGTACGTGGCTGCTCGCACACTCTCCTGATAAACACTCACTTTTAAAGCAGATGGAAGAAAGGCGGGTTGAGAGTAGCGGACACATTCAGGCATCAGAGTCGTATATTTGTCTGTCATGTGTAAATATTAAAGCACATGGGCCATATCAGCGCGCTACCCTGTTGTTATCACTTTGTTAAGAAGCAAAGCTGATGCTGCACAGACACTTTCAGCTAAGCTTGCATGTCAAATGCCTTTGCAGACATTTATTTTCCACTTGATTAAAGTCTATGGATCGTCTGGCCCTTGCTTCCCGTTTCTCAGTGTAGCCCTCATTTAAACTGACTGTGATGGCCGTGGTCTCTGTTTTAGTGACAAATGTAGGAGAAAGTGTGAGAAGCGTTTCTTGCAGCGTTTCTGTTTTCTTCTCAGGAGGCGCTCCAGGCAGCAGACCGCGCCTGCAAATACAAAGAGGAAAACCGTCAAATCCTGAAGGAGAGCATTGAGGTCGCTCCCTTCACGGCTAAAATACAGCGCTCCGTCGACCCTGCGATGGACAGGGACAGAGAGAGAAGCAGAGATTCGAGCTTTTGTGTTCGGATGCCGGGTCTTCCCTCGCCAAGCCCCAAGACTAGCCACGCCCTCACTCATACCATGCAGTCAGAAAAGAGCAACTATTACACCACGCTGTCTAACAGTGTGGTGAATGAGCCTCCCAGACTCTACCCCTCCAAAGATGTCGGTCCTTACTATGACAAAGTGTCGATGGGGGCCCCGGGGGTCGTGGCCGGTGTTGGGGCCGCCGTGCAGAGCCCAGGAGCTCTGTCGATGAGCAGCTACCACACCAGCTCCAAAAACTCCCTCTCCAAGCCCCCTCCTCTCATCAAGCACCAGCCGGAGGGAGGAGAAGGTTTAGCGGGGAAAATCACGGAGCAGCTCAGTCAGCAGGTGACCCTCGTTCAGCCGCAGCATCAGCTCCACGCAGGCGTAGACAGGATAGACCGTCGCAGCCCTGCTATTTCTCCTCCTTCCTCCACGTTGTCCTCTTCATCTTCAGCCTCTAACCAACACCATCACCATCATCACCTGCAGCAGCAGCAACAGCTCAGGGCAATGCCATCTCTCCACCGAGCACCTGTCTTCCATCCACCCACACAGCACGCGCTGGAACGCAAAGAGGCTGCAGAGAGGGAAAGAGCCGCGCACGGTGGACGCCTCTCTCCTCCAACCCTCACTCCCATTCAGCCAGTAACTGGTAGCAAAACATCAGCAGAGCAGCAGAAGCCCCCCACGTTGCTGCCAGAGCTCAGGGACATCAAAGGTCACGGGACTGCTGCTGCCATCACCTTTGTGGCCTCTGCCACCCCCGGAGAGATGGCGGCTCCATCCGCAGATGGGTGCAAAGGCAGAGACTTGATCGAGGAACGAGGAGTGGTGTGCTCTGGAGATAAGGGGTTCTCTAAAAATAAGCCCCAGTCGGCAATGGCATCGGTCATTGTGCGATCGTCTATAAAGTACGACAGTCCCGTTGGTGCTAAGAAATCTGGTGCTCTTATCCACAAAGAGCTCCCCCAGGGGAGGTTCTACACATCGAAGTTTCAGGACGAATGTCCACGAGAACCTGCAGCAGGTAGGGTCATCCAGCCTAACTTGAACCTGGAGGGTTATAAAAAGACTCCTGTGCCAGGTGTGTCAGGACCTGTGGGAGCCGGTGCTACAAACTCTGTGTGCAGGACTGCTATTTTAGTCTCCTCAGCTTTTGGCTCTCAGAGTAAAACCAGGAGCGCTACTCCTGAGCCAGTTTACTCGGCTCGATGTGACTTTGCAGCGCTCAAACCTGGCACTGGGGGTCGGGTGCTCTGCCATATAAGACCAGAGACGGAAAAGGAGCTCCAGGAGGGCTTTGGCTCACACGCATCTCCAGGCGTCTCTCTGAATCCTGCGAGTGTAGCAGGAGCACCCCGCCCCAGCCCAAGCCTTACCCCAACACCTAGCTCAATCTCTGGCTCGAGTCAGCCTTACGCCTCTTCGTTTATCCACCTCAAGAAGCACAAAGCTGCTTTAGCTGCGGCAAAGTCCAGAAGCAACCTTTCTACTCCTCCCTCGTCAGTCACAGCTGAAAATTCTTCCTTAACTGTGGATTCCACTGAGAAAACCCCCATTTCCAGCTCCCCGCCTCCACCTGCTACTAGTCAGGCCTCCTCGGTCTCGTTTGACAGCAGCAGCAATAGCTCAGCGAGCAGGAGTACCACACCAGGCAAGTCAAGTCCCCTGCTTAATGGCCAGTCCCTGGGATCAGCCTTACCGAGCTCTGCGCAGCCCAACAACTACCACAAGCTGAAGAAAGCCTGGTTAACCCGGCACTCCGAGGAGGACAGGAACACCGCTACCACTACAAGCTCCAGTATGAAAGTGGAGAAAAGTCCGAGCACCACTACCACAAGCAACACAGCAGCCATGTCAGAAATGATCAAGCCCTGTACCGTCAATCTCAGCGCCTCCACCTCCAACGAGGTCGAGATGAGCAAAGACATTGGAAGCAAAGGTGACAGAGACAGACAGCCTGAGGACAAGTTGGCCGGAGCTCCAGGAGGCGGGGAGGAGAGAAAAGTGGGGTCAAGGAGGGTGAACAAACGCACATACGAGTCTGGTTCGGAGAGCGGGGGAGATGATTCTGACACCAGCGAGAGCAAGATGGAGGGCCGAGCCAAGCGTCAGCCTAAACCGACCTACAAGAAGAAGCAGAACGACATGGCCAAAAAGAAAGGAGACAACGACAGAGAGGAAGACGACGTGAAGCCCAACGGCATCTTCAGATCAGCCCGAGAGAAGACTAAACTCAAACTGGCCAGCAGCAGTAAGTCCTCGCTCGTGTCTCGCTGTAGGTTTGTGTCACTGCTGTTAGGGAGCATGCAACAGTGTTTTTGTCACAGCAGTGCAACTGGGAGCTGTGGGGGTAACATTTACACAATGAATCAGTGTTAGCCAGAGTCTCTCACGTGTTCTCGGGAAGCTCGAAGGAACAAAACTGTGTAACAGATCAATGAATCATCCTCCTCCTGAACATAACACGGGCTATATTTGCAAAATGAGCAGCTGCGATCATAAACTCAGGGAGTAGTTTCGCCGTGCTCATACTCACGCACACTCTAAAGAGTCTGAATATTCTTTCTGAGCACAGCTTTAGTATTTCTGCATGGCTTCACTTTCCAGAAGCATCATCGTGCATGTTATACAGAGTCCAGGTGAAGGTGTTGTTTGATGTAACAATTACATTTATAAATGAGTATAGGTGTCTGACACAGCCTGCAGCTCAGCCTGGCAGGTGCAGTAAGGTTTCCTTCATTATGAGCTTCTGCCTCTTTTCTGTTATTATTCTTTTGTAAGTATATTTAAACTTTCGTGGCACTGCAGGGACTGCTCTTAATTCTGTTGTTACAGTGACAGTGAAGATATTCTGATACACAGGAGTGACAGTTATGACCTCCCAGCTTTAGCTTCATTATCACATAAAAGGTTGTTTGTGTAGATGCTAAACAGCATGTGTGGCATGAAGCACCCATGTGACTGCTGGTCTCATATGTTCTATCAGAGGATATAATATTCATTCTTTCTGAAGGGAAACTGCTTGGATGCTTTTCTTAATCAAATGTTATTTATTGAAGTCACATTACTCAGAGTGATTTCTGTAACTTCAGATGAGAGAAAATGTGGCAAAGACGTGAGCGCGTCTCCATCTACGCCCTGCTTATAAAGAAAATCTCCTCTTTTATCTGATGTATTTTCTGTGTTTCTCTTGACGAGCAACTCTATGTTAATATTTAAAAATGAAGCGTAGTCACAGTTAATGATTATGATGTTATGCATGTTAGATGGGATCCCTCGCTCTGTGCTCAAGGACTGGAGGAAAGTGAAGAAGCTGAAGCAGACGGGAGAGTCCTTCCTGCAGGATGATTCATGTTCAGAAATTGGCCCCAACCTGCAGAAGTGTAGGGAGTGCAGGGTGGTCCGCAGCAAGAAAGGGGAGGAGCCCGCTCACTCCCCCGTCTTCTGTCGTTTCTACTATTTCAGACGGTAAAGCACTCACTCTATGAACTCTCCTGCTTTATCTGTGCACTGGCTCCTTCGTAGAGTGCCACACCTGCTGAGATTTACCTGAAATGATCCGTCCAGGTCATATTGATGTTGTTGTTTCCTCTGTGGTAATAAAGTCTTTGTTTGAAGCAGGCTGCCTGGGTGTTAGACAGTTTCACCCATCCTGGCTAACACGAGTCAGACTATTGAACTTTGTGTGTAACAAGTTAACAGTTGTTTGTGACATCAGGCCTCTTTCGTGCTTCTGTTTGAGAGTAAAAGCTGCTTTAGTGCGTGTGTCTGTTTCTGGAGTCTGGCACTTTAATGCTGGATTCAGAGTAACGTCATGTTTAAAACTACATGCGCTTTAAAAACATGTCACACTTTTGGTTTTTTCTCAGCTATTTGATTAAGACTGTAAGGACAAAATAAGCAACATTTGTTTTTTTGTCACCAAAAACACGTCCGAAACCAAAATACAGTCACGCACAACCTTGTTTGAACATTTTTATAGTAGATGCGCTTCTTTCATCAGCTTCCTCTTTGGACAGCCAGCCTACACGTGTGCACCACCTTACTGAGATAGCCTTCATGTTTCTTCTCATCTAGGCTTTCCTACAGCAAGAATGGCGTCATCCGGATGGATGGCTTCTCCACTCCAGACCAGTTTGACGATGAGGCCCTCAGCCTGTGGGTCCCGGGGCCGATGGAGCAGAGCCACCTGGACCAAAGCACAGCCAAGTACATCCTGAGCTTCATAGGAGACAAGTTCTGTCAGATGGTAGCAACAGAGAATACTGCATCCAGCTGGATTAAGAAGGATGGTAAGTTTTCTCAAAAATAGTGTCAGAGGTCTTAGCGTGTTTTCCTCTGAACCTTTATCGTGTGTTTCAGCCAAGCTGGCGTGGAAGCGAGCAGTGAGAGGGGTGAGGGAGATGTGTGACGCATGTGAAGCCACACTTTTCAACATCCACTGGGTCTGTCAGAAATGTGGCTTTGTCGTCTGCCTAGACTGCTACAAGGCCAAGGAGAGAAAGAGCTCCAAAGGTCAGTGTGGCTTATTTGGACAGTTCACCAAAAGTCAGAAGCGGTTGAACCGGAGTCTTTTTCAGCAACATGCGCGTGTATGTAACCTTTCTCTCCACTGTGTCTGAGTGTGTTCACTGCGGGACTTTTTTCTCTCTATGATCAGATAAAGAGCTGTATGGATGGCTAAAGTGTGTTAAAGGCCAAGCCCACGACCACAAACACCTCATGCCCACCCAGATCATCCCTGGCTCAGGTACAGTCCATCCTAGCTCTTTGTGTTGCTATTTCCCTGAACAACAGCTGGTGTGTAGTTTTATGACTGAATGATACTTTGCAGCACAATTATTTAATATTGTGTGTTTGATTTTGATGTTTCAGTGCTGACAGACTTGGTGACGTCCATGCACGCCCTGAGAGAAAAACACAACATAAGCTCTCACTGTCCCTGTGCCAGCAAACAGAACCTTCTCACCAAACTGCCTGCCACCAACGGAGTCTCACAGGTACCACACCCTCTTCCAGTCAATGACATCCTGACTCACTGTCAAGACTTTCTGAAGAGGTGCTGAATTTAAAATGTGCAGAGTTCAGGTCAGAAAAACCTGTTAGCTGTGCTTTTGTGGCAGGTCGCTCACTGCTGAAAAGCAGCATAGTGCGATGCTGCCTGTGATTGTTAGTGGTGGTAATGTAGAGTGAGATGGGTGCATGGCCCAACACGCTGAGAGTTAGCTGAAATGATCATGACATGTATGTTGTTCAGTATCACAGGACCCCGGGCTTTGGCTTTCTTCAGGTTTGTAGTCACATTTCGATATAGAGATAAAGGCCTGTGTGTTTGCTCAGCAGTGCGTACACACTGCAGATCTACTTCCTCTGACATTGGATTTGTGTTACATTGAAAACGCTTGTTCTCTGCCTCTGACTCATTTCATTAATTTCCATGATACAGAGCAGAACATGTAATTCCACAGGATGGTGCAGCAAGTCAGTCTGGCCTTGACTGCAACACAAAATGATGAATCGCAGATGGTTTATTTATACAACAGCAGGCGCCTCAAGGTGCTTTATACTGTTCAGTTCAGTTCAGTTCATTTTTATTTCAAACATTTCAAACATGTGCCTTCACAATCATTACAAAATATCATTCCATTATTTGTTTGAAAAGGAGTAGGCTGAAGTATTTACTTATTTGTCCCTACCCCCTCAAGTTTTACCTCTCATTCATTTAATTTTTTTTTGTCTTAAATTAAACAAACAACATATGAAACATATAAACATATGAAGTAAAACAAAACATAACATACATAAATCAAAAACAAGAAATTAGCAAGCCCCACCACAGTATAGTTTCTTTCATATGAAAAATACAGAATGTGTATATTTGCAGATACACAAGTTATGGAAAAACAACAAACCAAAACAAAACAAAAAAACAAAAAATACTGTAAGGTCGACCCTACAATAATACATACAGAGAAAAACCCAACAGTCATATGACCCCCTATGAGCAGCACTTTGGCGACAGTGGGAAGGAAAAACTCCTTTTTAACAGGAAGAAACCTCCAGCAGGACCAGGCTCAGGGAGGGGCGGGGCCATCTGCTGTGATTGGTTGGGGTGAGAGAAGGAAGACGGGATACAGACATGCGCTGGAATGATAGCTCATAAGACAGATATGTTAAGTGGGACCACTGGAACATGAGTGCTGTCACCAGTAAACCACATTTGCAAAGAAAAGAAAAGATAAAATGGGATCAAGAGAAAAGAATAGCTTTCACCAGTGGGCATGACTCGTAAAGCAAAACAATAGATGATAGATATCGATCGGGCCATTCACAGCTGTAAGCACTGACCGTGTAACGTCATTGACAACGTTTTCTAAGTGATAGGTAGGGTGGGGGCAGTCTTTTATGACATTGTTATGATGCTACCTTTGTGGCACAGACTAGATCAACATGTGTGGGTCGCTGTGGTCCACTGCTGAGTGAGAGACACAGGACCTGCAGCCGACACCAGCCACATCATGGTTAATAGCTTTAACATACAGAAATGGCATCATCGGTCCATCAGTTCCTGCACTAGAGTTAATCATAGACTGTGGTTTAGTAGTAAGTGAACCGAAAACAGGTGCTATTATCTGGGCTCTTCTATCTAATGAATGGTGGACTTTAAGCAGGCTTAACAGTAGTTTTCTAACAGCTTTGTGGTTGAACTAATAATACAGTAGCTGTGTGTGGTGATCATAGCTATCTATCAACCTGTAACCCAGGGGATATCAATACTGTGGACAGGCATTTTGCTTGGTCACTGTTTAAATAAAGTTTATTCTTCCTCTGACATGAAGGCTTTGTGATTTCATGCAGTTAAGTGAGTTCATCCAACTGTTCCTTCTGTCCAGGTTCTGCAGAATGTTCTGAATCACAGCAACAAGCTGTCCCTGGTGAAAGCTGAGCCAGGCTCTCTGCAGACCTCTGACCTAGGAGGAGTTAAGTCAGAAACTAACGGAGGAGGTGGTGGAGGAACCAGTCCAGGTAACGACGGTGCAAATGCTCCCATCACCCCGCCAGAGTCCCAGTCGCCTCTGCACTTCCTGGCAGACTTGGCAGAGCGGAAATCCAGGGAGGAAAAGAAAGGTGAGAGGAACAGAAGCCACAAATTATTATTAATAATCCGTCCACACCATTAACTCTTTAAGTTTAAATGTTTCGCTGAATGTGTAGTTTGGCTCCGTCCTCTTTTTGTAACAGAAAACAAAGAGTCGGTGGTGCTGGGTAAATCTGTGAAGGAGGACAAAGTAGGGGACAGCCTGGAAGTCCTGCAGCAGTGCAAAACCCCCTCACTGGGTAACAGTACAGAGCAGGGCTCCACACTCAGAGATCTCCTCACCAGCACAGCAGGGAAGCTGAAGCTGGGCTCCACTGACGCAGGAATTGCCTTTGCACCGGTCTACTCCGCTGCTTCACAGGTACACAGAGTCTGCTGTGTTCAGTGTTTAAATATGATTCATACAGGTATAGCCACTTAAAATGGCCTAAACAGCAGATATGGCGATGTCTTGTGTAGCCACCAGGGGGAGCTGTGTGGAGGCACATGCATTTATGTAGCTTGTAAAGTGTACAGGCATTCTGTAATTATACCAGAATCATAACATTGAGCCTAAATACTGATACAGACATCTGTGTGTAGCAGATCAAATACAGATTGTGCAAACTGAACAAGCAGGATAGGAGACAGGAAGTGATGCGTGCACTCTGATTATTGGTGACTTCTGATAATGAAAGCATAAAGTGATTATTTAACTGCACTGCTAATGTTCTTGCATAAAATGCAGAAACTAAATGTGAATCATTCATTTCTGGATCCTGAATGCAGCAAGTTTTTTTCTGCACATCTCTGATAAATCGCTGCAATAATTTTAAGGCCAATATTTTTCAGGGACAGATAAGAGCCCAGACTATCATTAGGTCAGTGACAAATATGCTCTCCATGCCTGGCAGTGGTTCTGAACACTCGTACACAGCCCTCTTTGCAGGAAGTATTTACAGAACACTGTTATAAAAATCATTTTCCCAAACTTTATGACATTTTTAAAATTAGGCCTGTATAGATCCTCAGTCATCCAGGTCATGGTAGTCTGAGGAGCTTGGAGCAAAAAGTGACTGGACTGGAAGTTTCAGCCGAGAAGCTTCTTTAGTTCTAATCGGTTCTCTGACAGCGGTTTCACCCCAGACCTCTGCTGATAGTGACCCATGACTTTCACGTCGTGGTTCATTGGATGAGCCACATGATCAACAGTGGGTCAGCCACCCTCTGAAGAGAGGGCTCCCACTAGGACCTAAATACCCCGGAACTCTCCACCATTTGGTCTTAGAACTGAAGAAGCTTTCTGGATCAGAGATGAGACGCCTTCAAGAAACTTAAAGAAGTCAGTTCTCTTTTCTTTTCAAGCTCCTTCTTTCAGGAACTGAATCAGAGAAAGACCAACCTTCAAACTCTCTTATAGAAAGTTACAGTGACAGTCTCCCCTCGCTTAGTCACAATATAGACAAATGATGGGTGGCTCAAGACTTTTGCACAGTTTAAAGAAATTTAAAGGATACATTAAGTTGTAACCCAAAAAACAAATGCAGGACATGCTCACAATTCAAACAGGAGTCTGAACAAGTAACAAAGCAGCAAACGGTAGGATAACTGATCACCTCCACTTCTGTTTTTGGATGTAAGAGGATGTTTGTGTGCAATCATTTATTTTTTTATTTATTTAAGCTGCACCTATTCTTTTAGATTTTTGCTCCAAGGAGCCAGACTTTTGTGTAATTGTCTAAAGCGGCCTCGAGCCATAGTTCTCCCGTCTTTCTGAAACTCTTTAAAGTTTATCTTTGGACATGGGCTGCTTTTTCAGTCCAGTCCTACCCGACCACTTCCCATGTCCCAGCATAATGTAAAGAAAGGAAAAAGAAACAGAAGCCACAGGTTTTTATTTCCTGTAATATGTGTGATCCTCTTTCCTTTTTCTGTAGACTGGGAAGGGTGGGCGGAGCATGCCCAATATCCTCGATGACATCATTGCTTCGGTTGTAGAGAATAAAATCCCCGCCAGCCGCCAGAACATCACCACTAAGTTGTCAGCGAAGCAAGAGCCCATCACCCTAAGTATCAACAATAACGCCCCAGCTGAGGAAGCCAAAGCAGAGAAGAAGAAGTCAGCACCTGTTACTGCAGCAGAAGCGGAGGACTCGAGCAGTCAGCATCCAGACATCCCTCACTGCTGGCTGAACAACAGACGGCTACTGTGGCTCAGAGATCACCGCAACCAGAACAACTGGAAGCTCTTCAGAGAGTGTTGGAAGCTCGGACAGGTGCACATCCGTGTACAGCAAGTCGGTTTAGCAGTGCTCCACTAAGCTTCATCACCCTGGTGTTGAGATGCATTGTGTGTCTTGTGTGTTTGTGTAGCCTGTGCTGGTGTCTGGGATCCATAAGCGACTGAATGCCAGTCTGTGGAAGGCCGACTCCTTCAACCAGGAGTTTGCAGACCATCAGGGAGACCTCCTGAACTGCAAAGACCAGGTGCTGTCCAACTCTGGGATCAAGGAGTTCTGGGATGGATTTGAAGACATCACCAGTAAGTTCATCTGCATTTAGTCTTGTGAGCATTACTATGGTAAACCATCAGTGACCGAGTCTGACTGGATCCTTTGCAACTGTTCAGAGCGACCAAAGTCCAAAGATGGCGAGCCCATGGTTTACCGACTGATGGACTGGCCATCTGGAGAAGAGTTTATGGCCCTCATGCCTTCAAGGTACACAGCACCGGTGTTGATCCTCAGACTGCTTTTAAAAACAGGTCTGAAGGTACGTAAATGACTCAGTAGTGACGACGAAGCCGTCTAAATACAAGTATTCATTGCAGATATGATGACTTGATGAAGAACCTGCCTCTGCCAGAGTACTCTGATCCAGAAGGGAACCTCAACCTGGCTTCTCACCTGCCTTCATTCTTTGTCAGGCCAGATCTGGGGCCAAGACTCTGTTGTGCCTATGGTAAGAGGAGCCGTCAGTTTATATCTAGCAGTGCCAGATTCTGCTCATCAGAATCAACTTTCTGGGGCTCATCGTGACATTGATTTCTTTGTTCCTACAAAGAAACTTGAAAATGATGCTGAGTGTGTCAAGGTTGCCTCCACGTTCCCAGTTGGAGTCGAGGTTTCCCAGAAAACCATTTTCTTTGAGAAGAAAGCCCTCCCACCAACACTAGCTGTTATTTTGAGTTTCAGTCCCCAGGACATAAAAACTACACATTTAAAGGTCTTAAATCGCATCTTATTTACCAGCTCATTACTTTTTTGGCATAGGAGCAGGATGACCACATATATAATATAATGTGGGCGATCGTGGCTCAAGAGTTGGGAGTTCGCCTTGTAATTGGAAGGTTGCTGGTTTGAGCCCCGACTCAGACAGTCCTGGTCGTTGTGTCCTTGGGCAAGACACTTCACCTACTGCCTACTGGTGTTGGCCAGAAGGGCCGATGGCGCGATATGGCAGCCTCGCTTCTGTCAGTGCGCCCCAGGGCAGCTGTGGCTACAACCCTAGCTGCCTCCACCAGTGTGTGAATGGGTGGATGACTGGGTGTGTAAAAGCGCTTTGGGGTCCTTAGGGGGGACTCGTAAAAGCGCTATACAAATACAGGCCATTTACCATAATACTCAGAACTATGTGTATAAAGTTCCACACATGCATTATTTTAAGTGCTCTTATGGTGTCACTGTAGGTGTAGCTGCATCTCAGGACCAGGACTTTGGGACTGCAAAACTCCACGTGGAAGTGTCCGATGTGGTCTCTGTTCTGGTCTATGTTGGAATAGCCAAAGGCAATGGAGTCCTGTCCAAAACTGGTAAGGCTGGTGAAACGTGTGAGGGCTAACAGGAGCTGTTAGCATTACCTGAATCGCTGGCTGAGAGAAACTTTGTCAAAGAGTCAAAATGGAGAAAACTAAACATGAGTTAATCTGTGGTTTGTTTACTGTATTATGTCATAAACTAAACGACTGTTAGTTTAGATTTTTGAGAGCTGAATGACATAGATACAGTTTGACAAAGGTCGTTGTTAAAAAATGATAATACATGAACGACGAGTTTGTTTTTCTGAAGGAGTGTTGAAGCGTCTGGAAGAGGAGGATCTAGATGAGGGGGTTCGAAAGAGATTAAAAGACTCGAGTGAAACACCAGGGGCGCTGTGGCACATCTACCTCAACAGAGACATGGACAAAGTCCGAGACTTCCTGCACAAGGTCGGCACTCGCAGAAACACACTCAAAACGTGAATTTAGTGAATTTCAGCGTAGCGCTGACCTAGAAAACCCTTTTCCTCCCCTTCAACAACAACCACCTCAGCTCTCTAAGGAGCAGGGTTTGGACGTGTCGCTGGACCAGGACTCCATCAGAAAGCACGCATGGTACCTGAGCAGGAAGCAGCGTCAGCGGCTGCTGGATGAGCATGGCGTCCAGGGCTGGACAGTCGTTCAATTCCTGGGAGACTCTGTCCTTATACCTGCAGGGGCCATGCATCAGGTATTTACCACACACACACACACACTGATCACTAACTGATAAGGACAACACGTCCAACTCTACCAAATGTAATGCAGCAGAAATGAAATCAGTCTAATAGTCGGCGGCCTCTTTGTGAAGCGCACAATTAAAATAGAGGAAGTGATGGTGTTTGATGTTTCATAGTTTAAACTGAATGCAGCGTAGTTGACATTATTTCTTATTATTCTTATTGCACAGTGGAGCTTTCACACAGTTTCACACAGTTTGGGTGATGGTGTGATTGTACGTAATATTGTGGCAGCAGATGGTTTACACAAACTAGTCATTTTGAGTGTGCCTGAGCTGCTGCTGGGTCAGGTTTCAAAGACGTCAGGCTCTGCGTGCGTGGCGTTTCAAACAGTCATCAGCTGTGAGGACTGGTTACTATAGTAACTAACTAACTAGAAACGCACACTCAGACACACAGCTGCCAAACAAGATTCAAGTTTTGAAACAACTGCTTCCCTACAGAAAACTCTCAGGAAACGTCTTTCACCGTGAGTGAAAGACGTTTCCAGTCTACAAAATATCCCGTTGTTACATTATCATATCTGTAGTGTTTATCATGGTGGTAACAGTGTAAAGACACATGGTTGCCTGTGGGGGAGAGACGGGGAGGAGGCTGCGCTTCATCTCTGAGAGATCCATACATGCTGTCTCAAACGTGACTGGGTGAAAGAGGACAATGGAGCTACGCTCTGATGTATATAATATACATGTAGAGCAAAAGGTTTGGGCGGGAAAGAAAGACTTCTGTTTCAAATGATTCCCCACGCCGTCTTTAGAGCAGGTCACATGATCATTCCGTGGCAGGAAAAATCTAATTTTTCTTAAAATTTATACTGATGTTGTGAAAAAACCATAAAAGCTATCGAAGCATGGTTTTAGTCAATAACAGTCCAAAGTCTTGTGACCCATGTGATGTTTGAATGATGTTTCTGTGATCAACTCTGGCCGAGCAGTAGGCCTTCAAAGTGGCCTGCGTTTGTGCCTTTTTCAGATGTGTTCCCATTCAAATGAATGGGGAACAATTAAAAATCTATTCGTTTTGGGGAATTTTGCAAAAACCACCAAAATCCCCGGCACACCGTACCCAATCGAGCCGCTTGAAATGATATATGGAAGCGTTGTCTCAAAGCTACGACGCGTTTCGCTGCAAAGGTTTAGGCAGAAGAAGAAAAATAAGAAGAAGAATATTAAATCTGCATAGGCACACTCAATTATCGATGTGTTTGGCTTATTTTTACTTGATATTCTGTGATTGTTGCAGGTCCAAAACCTCCACAGCTGTGTTCAAGTCATCAATGACTTTGTGTCTCCTGAGCACGTGGCTAACTCCTTCCACCTGACCCAGGAGCTACGACCCAACAACGAGGAGGTCAACTATGAAGACAAACTACAGGTAATACAATACACGCCACACAAAAAGCGTCAGCAGAACACCGAGCACAGCAGTCTCGTTGTGGTTAAAGCTCTGTGGCTGAGTTAGACTCCGTCTCCGTATCGTCTGTATTCTGCTGCGTTTGTGTTTGAAAACCAAAGCGAAGACTGTCAGAGGGGCAGTCATCATCAGAGGGATCTTATTGTGTCAGACAACGACATGAAAATGCTCCACAGTGGGAGGTCAAGTTCAGTGACTCTTGGTGAAGCCTAGCAGCTAGCAGTTCTACACGAGTCAGTCAGAGCAGCCATACCTTCACTGCTGCTGCACGCTTGTTATGAAATATCCACACAGGGGAAAAAAACATTTTGGGGGGGCAGACTGTGAACACAGCTTTTAATGCTGGTTGGTTATATGGCAACCTATGGGAATGGACTTGTTTGTGGAGCCTCAAGGGGTCCTCAGAGGAACGGCAGCTTCTCAGGTCCAAAGGTTGCTGCTTGGCAGTACTGGGTGTGTGTCTGCGATTTGACAGGCTGCTTGACGTTTGAGATTTGAACATAAGTCTTGTAAAAGAAATGGATGAGGTCCAGCACTTACACCGTGTCGCCTTGCTGTTTCCCTGCAGGTGAAGAACATCCTGTATCATTGTGTGAAGGAGGCAGCGAGTTCCCTTAGAAAGAGCGGCTCTGAGAAAGACGACGAGGAACACAACTCATGATGCCCTCTCAGCCTCGTTCATGCCTTCCACAGATGGCTGCGACTCCCATCAGCACCTCGCCCTTTCCACACCCTCCTCCTTCTGCCATGGAGGGCTGTGTCACGTGACCACAATAAATGGCTGGCTCAAAGCTGGTCATGTGATCCAGAGGACCTCACAGTGTGACCCACATTCATGTCACACATCCAGTGGCCAGTGAGAGGCACTGCCGCCCTTGTCATCACCCCAAACCTTTAGTGCCAAGAGGAGACAAATTGAAGAGCAGCTGGGCTGAGAGGGCTGAAAGCCCCACAGGCTCCAAACACAAAGCGAACGCTGGCTGGGAGCCTCACTAGAGCCAGTGTGATGGAGTGAATCAGCACTACAAACCTCCAAACGCGTCTGCATCCAGCTGAAATGCAGTTTCCACGGAGGCTCAGACTGTCGTAGCAGCACTGGTGGAGCCGCGCTCACTGCTTTGGACGATAAAGGCCAGGAACTCTAACCTATGGCAGCAGCTAACACAGCTGATGGCGTCAGCATCACCAGCAGCATTAGGATCAAAACTGGCATCTCTGATGTTTCGAAAGGCAAAAAGACACACGAGGGCGGAAAATGCAAACCAGAAATCTCAGCTGTTTTAGTCAGTAGCCTCTGCTGCTCCCTCGTTTCTCGTTCCTTCGTGTCGTTCTTGTCCTTTTTTCTAGTTTTGTTGTGCTTTTTTTTCAGGATTTCTTTCATCTAACCTTGTTTTATCTCCTCTGTGAAGATGTATTTATTTCATAGCTCTATTAAATGCAGTGTTATTGAAACAAAATGCATTATGTAAATGTGAGTTGTACAGTTTGTTTTCTTTTGCTGTTTTTCAGTTGTAATACGGCTCTACTGTGATGGAGGACACACACACACACACACACACACCAGCTAATGCCTGTACTTTGGGAAATGTTGACGCTCTACAGTCCTCATGCCATAAATACATTTTCTGAAAATGACCTGCCAAACTATTGTAGACTGTGTAAAGTTGTATTATGTAAAGGAAAAAACAAACGAAATGGCTTATACACGTCAGCATTTTATGAAATAAGTATTTGCTGTAAAAATGAGACATTTACAGAAAAGATGTAATTTATTTAAGAAAAGAATTGATTGTCTTGTTTTTGTTAGGATTTACTATGGTGACATTTTGAAGTTAAAACATAAAATAAAGAAAAAATGAACTATAATATGTACATATATACATCCACTGAGGTATTTTTTTAAAACATGGCTTGCTTCAATTTCAAATTTTAACTTGCAAGTGTTACATGCTTTGTACATTGAAGTTCAAAAGGGTTTTACATTTTCCATTAAAATGGATTTATCTAAGATTTGCTTTTGTGTTTTTGATTGAGGGCTGAGGGAGAACGGGAGCTGTTCACAGGGTGCCGTCTCCTTTTCCCGACCTCTGGGTGGGAGAACTGATAAGGACAAACGACGTCACAGCGGTTTCCTTAATGTGACACAGATGTGTTGAAACTACAATGTGCAGAAGATGTGCATCTTAATTCGTTAATTCATTTTATGCAGGTCATTCAATCCGAGCAGCCTGTGAATATTTCACTGCTATGCTGATGACACCCAGCTCTATCTGTGCATGAAGCCAGATAACACACACCAATGAGTTAAACTGCAGGAATGTCTTAAAGACATAAAGACCTGGATGGCTGCTAACTTTCTGCTTCTTAATTCAGATCAAACTGAGGTTATTGTACTCGGCCCTGAAAAGCCTAGAAATAAGGGCGTAGATTTGGTGTTGGCGTTGGTGGGGACGGATGATTCGACCACCCAACCTGCCCCGTTTCTCTTTTTCCTTTTTGTCTTTGCTTCTTGATAAAAGGAGAAATATACTTGCCTACATATGCTATTCTACCTGCTTTTAAACCATTTAAAATTACAATTCATAGTTTTATGTGAATTATATAATGTTAAGTTACTATTAAACAAATGACTAAGTATTTTAGGCTTTAGTTTATTTCAGCCACATTCCATATAAATCAGGTATCATACAAAAGTAAAAATAGCTTCAAATACAGTCGTGACAATAAAAGAATATGACTTTAAGGACTTAACAACATTACTTCAGTTACACCAACATCTCTGACACATCAGCACTAAGGCAACACTGAGTGACCTGCTGGGTTTGGTCCATAAAACTGCTCGTCTAAGATGACCACAGAGTCAAAGATCTCTCAGCAAAGTTATGCAACATTTTGGGCTCTATACAAACATCACTGATGACTCATCAGTGATGTTTGCAGGCTGAGTGCATTTTTAAAACAATTTGTGCAAACTGCACTACAAGGTGGAATATTTGCAAAATCATGACTATTCATGACATTTTGTCTCAAAGATGAACCCTATGAATACGTCAGTGCCATTAGGATGAAATTATTGTGTCAGCAACATTAGACATATAATTCTAACAGCCTCTGTAAACTAATATCCGGGCTGCTCGAGGCTCCGTTTTCTCTGACAGCTTCAATTAGATTAGAAACGCTGCTCTGAGACTGAGAGAACTAACAGTGCTGCCTGCTGTGCAGGTAGTTTCCCAAACACGTTCTTCATGGTTACATACAGTTTCAGACTGATGTGGGCCAAAGCCTGGCACAGCCTGTAACGTTATTGTGACACATTTTATGAGTGAGCTTGGCTTTAAGTGACTCACAGGTTTCTTTGAAAAACACTTTCTTGTATCCAGGTTCTTTGCTGCCGTCCTCCTCTCCTCCTCCTCGCAGCGCAGGTTTGCCGCTGCTGAAACAAAACAGAGCTCCCTGAAAGGCTCAGCCAATCACATTGGCCATATTTGTCACATGACGTAGGACTCCAGTAGAGAAGTAATTTCACTCTTTCTGCACCGCTGGGTGACTGAGACGCTGACAGATCGGTTTTTCTTTCTATCGGGTTTGTTTTTCTTTATTCGAGGAGATCAAATTATGGGTGGGGACATGTCCCTTCCGTCCATGCCAAATCTACGCCCATGAAATATGGTATCTAAGCAGATTCTTACTCTGGATGGCATTACCTTGGCCTCCAGTAACGCTGTGAGGAACCTTGGAGTCATTTTTGACCAGGACATGTCCTTCAAAGCACATATTAAACAAATATGTAAGACTGCTTTCTTCCATTTGTGCAACATCTCTAAAGTTAGAAATATCCTGTCTCAGAGTGACGCTGAAAAACTAGTTCATGCATTTATGAAAAGCCTTCAGCTGATCCAAAATGCTGCAGCAAGAGTCCTGGCAGGGACTAGAAAGAGAGTAACTCACCTCTTTCCCTGCGCCAGCTGAACTTTGACAGTTTATAATAAGTTAACATAATCAAATCACTGTGTTACACAACACTAACGCAAACAACAAGTTCAACTTCTGATGCAGTTGCAGGACGCATGGTGCAGCTAGTAAGACAGAAGCATGAGCATACACCCTGTGCGCATTAGTATACAGTACTTCCATTTCACCAGAAGAGGACGCTACGGGTCAATCCTGAAGTTATTTGGAGGTTACAACTGGATTTATGGAGGGTAACTGTACTTTTTATTTTACTCTTTACTATGGAGTGAAACCCACAAAGACACGGAGAATGTGGGAACCACAAACCCTTTGTTGTGAGGTGACACTGCACATGCTCAGTGGCACACGCTCCACTGAGCACGATGAGAGTCTACAGAACTCTGTGTTCAGTAATTCTAGCAACTACAGAAGAACATTTGATTTCCACAAATCAGAATAAAGGGAATGAAATAAATTCATGAATCTTCACTAAATGAGGCTGAATGTCAGCACTGGGTAAGTAATTACCACAGTGATTACCATCGCAGCTAACTGCCCTGAGAGCGCAGACACGAGGAATCCCACACTCAGGTTCACAGTGGGAGCAGTGTCTTTTAGAGAGAGTTATACTCATGCATATTCCTGATTAGGAAGGTGTTAAAATAAATTACTGCAGGTAAGAGCTTTGTCCTGGGTTAAACCTCTGCAGCTCTGATTAACATGTGGGTGCTCGTCCTCAGCCCGAGCCATGATTTCTACTCTGTGACCAGTTTAGTTTGAAAACTGAAGGTCACATTTGTGCTGAAACCAGTAGTGTGTGTGCGTGTGTGCGTGTACGTGCATGTGTGTGAGAGAGGAACAGTGCTGACTTGACTGATGCTGGGATCACCTCCTATTCATACTGAAGTGGAAACACACACGCGATCCTGCTCTCCATTACATAAGCTGAAAATGTGCTGTGTGTGTGTGTGTGTGTGTGTGTGTGTGTGTGTGCGCGTGTGTGTGTGTGTGTGTGTGCGCGTGTGTGTGTGTGTGCGCGCGCGCGCGCGCGCGTGTGTGTGCGCGTGTGTGTGTGTGCGCGCGCGCGTGTGTGTGTGTGTGTGTGTGCGCGTGTGTGTGTGCGCGTGTGTGTGTGTGTGTGTGCGCGTGTGTGTGTGTGTGTGTGTGTGTGTGGAGTACACTGAGGCAGAAGTTCATCACTGGGTTCAGAGAAAGGTCACTGTCTCTCTTGCCTTTTTGCTTTTCGTTTCTCGCTCTGTTTTTTTAAATTATTCTTTTAAAACGTTTTTTCCATTTGCAGTTTTTGGGGCATGCGTGTCATTACGGAGCTTTACTTCTTTCTTTCTTGTTTTGAAGCCTTTCCAAAGAGTCGGCCCTGTAACCAGAGGAAGTGTGTTCAGGGTTCAGCCACAGGTTACTTGTAACACAACTCCCCCCCAAAAGTGAGTCGTCCCCTATAGACAGCACTGTCAAAGTGCCTGAACAGCATTAAAAAGCACGTTTGCACACACAGATGAACAATGGTCGGGATTTTGTTTTCTTTTTCCAAATGATGAGTAAGACTTAAAAGTAACCACGAGTCATAACTTCCACTAATTCCGGTTACTGTCCGGACTTTTCCAACAGGATTGTGCTGCTGAGTGTCTGTCGTTACAAACAACATGCTGTGTGGTACAGACTATCAAGGAAGATTTTTACTGAGTGAAGCTATTGTGTTTTGTTAGTGTCTGTGCTCTACAGCTGATAATTTCCACCCCAGTTTATATCCAAATATGCTTGTTTCAACGTCATAAATGTTAACGTTCACCGCTGCCGGTACTTTAACGCCGAGGCTACACAAAGCAATAGGTGACGTTACAGTTGTTACATCCATGCTCTATATACTCAGCTGCTTCACATAGTTTGTTACATGTATAAATAAACATGATGCATTTCTATCAGCTGGTTCACAAACATTTTATCAGAGTTTAGTAGTTTCCAGTTCCTTATGCTCTGACCCTGAGCTTGTCAGGACTCATACTCCTAGATGTTAGTATTCGTAGCATAAGTGAAGGACTTTTAGTTTGATTTTGTGTCAAACTTTCTGGCTTTTGTTCCACAGAACTTTTTTATTCTGTTTTTCTTTAATAACTGCATTTGTATTTAAGCAGAAGTACATTATTCTTTTAAGTCTCCATGGTTTCCTCTTTTGTCACATGCACCCACAACAGAAAACCCTTTTTACTTACATTTCCATCTCCCCTCCAATCCCCAAACCCACAGATGTATTTAATGAAACAACATTTTAAGACTTATTTTCATAGTGTTTGGCCAAAACACTGTGACTTGTTTTTCCTTTGCTTTCTGTGTGTATCTGTGTGTGAAGTGCTTCCAACTGTCAGTGTGTACAAATAGCAGCTGTTCCTCAAAGTGAGGTGAGGTATCATAAATTGTGAGTGTTGACAGCAGGCAGCCTGCTGCTCCCCCCGTCTGTGCCTGCAGCACACACATGTACCTGAACATGAGGTCATCTCATACAGGCTGCTTCAGTCTGACTGTGAAAGCAGCAGGTAACAAAACCAAATCAGAGACGATGCAGATTAAAAAAGAGATGATTCAACCAAAACCAACCAATCATTGCTGAGGAGCCTTAATCGAGGCTCTGAACCCACCCGAGGCTCTGCTTGATATTGTAAATGTGGGCACTTCACCTGTGATTGTCTGTCCTTTCACTCCTCACCACGTTTTAACCTTTACTCTTCAAACATTGTGAGAACCTCTGCTGTCAAGATAAGATAACACTGTGATGAATTTCTTTTAATGAGTTGGAGCGGGCGATCGTGGCTCAAGAGTTGGGTGTTCGTCTTGTAATCGGAAGGTTGCCGGTTCGAGCCCCGGCTTGGACAGTCTCGGTCGTTGTGTCCTTGGGCAAGACGCCTCACCCGTTGCCTACTGGTGGTGGTCAGAGGGCCCGGTGGCGCCAGTGTCCGGCAGCCTCGCCTCTGTCAGTGCGCCCCAGGGTGGCTGTGGCTACAATGTAGCTGCCATCACCAATGGGTGGATGACTGGATATGTAAAGCGCTTTGGGGTCCTTAGGGACTAGTAAAGCGCTATACAAATACAGGTCATTTACCTTCTTTCTTTCTTTTTCTGTTTTTTTCTTTTTCTTTCTTCTATTTTTCTTTAATTTTTTATTTTCTGTTTTTTCTTCTTTTTTCTATTTTTCTTTAATTTTTTCTGTTTTTTTTCTTTCCATTTTTCTTTAATTTTTTTCTTTTCTGTTTTTTCTTCTTTTTTCTATTTTCTATTTTTCTTTAATTTTTTTCTTTTCTGTTTTTTCTTCTTTTTTCTATTCTCTATTTTTCTTTAATTTTTTCTGTTTTTCTTCGTTTTTCTTCTTTTTTCTATTTTCTATTTTTCTTTAATTTTTTCTTTTCTGTTGTTTCTTCTTTTTTCTTTTTTCCATTTTTCTTTAATTTTTTCTGTTTTTTTTTTTTCTTTTTTCCATTTTTCTTTAATTTTTTCTGGTTTTTCTTCTTTCTTCTATTTTTCTTTAATTTTTTCTGTTTTTTCTTCTTTTTTTCTTTTTTCTATTTTTCTATTTTTCTTTCATTTTTTCTGTTTTTCCTTCTTTTTTCTTTTTTCTTTAATTTTTCTGTTTTTTTTCTTTTTCTTTTTCCTTTTCTCTTTTCTGTTTTCTTTTTTCTATTTTTCTTTAATTTTTTCATTTCTGTTTTTTCTTCTTTTTCTTTTTTCTATTTTTCTTTCATTTTTTCTGTTTTTCCTTCTTTTTTCTTTTTTCTTTAATTTTTCTGTTTTTTTTCTTTTTCCTTTTCTCTTTTCTGTTTTCTTTTTTCTATTTTTCTTTAATTTTTTCTGTTTTTTCTTCTTTTTTCTTCTTTTTTCTATTTTTCTTTAATTTTTTCTGTTTTTTCTTCTTTTTCTTTTTTCTATTTTTCTTTAATTTTTCTTCTTTTTTCTTCTTTTTTCTATTTTTCTTTAATTTTTCTGTTTTTTTCTTCTTTTTTCTATTTTTCTTTAATTTTTTTCTTTTCTGTTTTTTCTTCTTTTTTCTATTTTCTATTTTTCTTTAATTTTTTTCTTTTCTGTTTTTTCTTCTTTTTTCTATTTTCTATTTTTCTTTAATTTTTTCTTTTCTGATTTTTCTTCTTTTTTCTATTTTTCTTTAATTTTTTCTTTTCTGTTTTTTCTTCTTTTTTCTATTTTTCTTAAATTTTTTTCTTTTTTCCCTTTTTTTGAGCCTTTACCTGGTCCTACCTGGTCTCTTTCCTCTCATGGTTATGATGGTAAGAAAACCCTTTAAAACGTGGTGTCCACTGAAGCTTGGTGGTGTGAGATGCTGGGGTTTAGTGACACAAGACACAAATAAATCACTGTAATGTGATTCAATTCAATTCACTTTTATTGAGAACATCAGTCGCCTCAAGATGTTTTCTAAGTTCTAAATTTGGATGTGAAAGGAATAACTTGGAATGGTTTTAAATCTGGTGGTGGATTTTTGGGACACCTTCATCTTCAGTGTTATTCATCAAACCTGTCAAATTACACACCATCAGTTTGCAAAGCAGAGTTTCTTAAATTTCTCGAGCTCTAGCTGAATTAACTTTGATGACATTGCTGTGACATCACATGAGTATTTGAAGTCATTTGTCACAGGATACCTACAACAATAGAATAAAATCATGTTTAGCCACCTTTGTAGGAGCAGTTTTACACAATAAGATTGATGACGTTTCGTAAAGGTTTAAATTATTACTTCGTTTTAGGGTTAAAATTAGAAATATTTTTAGCTTATCATGGTTTGAGGTAGCACTCACATAGTTATGATGATTGAATTTTGGATAGGAAGGGATTCATTTCTTTACAAAGATAACAAAATTGTGAGTGTATTTGTGTGGCTACACTTCTCTTGGACTGTTTTTGCAGTAATCGTTGGCACATTAACCATTTGCACTGAAGCGCCTTCAGTTTTGCACCATTTCTCTCTGAATCTGAGCAGAAAGTAAAGGATTGTGCACTTCAGAATTCAATGCTGTGGAAGAGAGCCAGAGATTAATAATAAGTAATGATTCAGTGCAAAGAGGTCTGTTAACACAGTGAGTGAGGAAGAAACACCCAGTGCATCATGGGAATCCTCCAGCAGCCTACGTCTATTGCAGCATAACTAAGGGAGGATTCAGGGTCACCTGGTCCAGCCCTAACTATATGCTTTAGCAAAAAGGAAAGTTTGAAGCCTAATCTTGAAAGTAGAGATAGTGTCTGTCTCCTGAATCCAAACTGGAAGCTGGTTCCACAGAAGAGGGGCCTGAAAACTGAAGGCTCTGCCTCCCATTCTACTTTTAAATACTCTAGGAACAACAAGTAGGCCTGCAGAGCGAGAGCGAAGTGCTCTAATAGGGTGATATGGTACTACAAGGTCATTAAGATAAGATGGGGCCTGATTATTTAAGACCTTGTATGTGAGGAGCAGGATTTTGAATTCTGGATTTAACAGGAAGCCAAAACAGGAGAAATCTGCTCTCTTTCTCTAAACTTGTGATGTATTTACTGTTTCTTTTGAAACATCAGGGAGGTTAGAGGTGCAGTGACCTTTGGAGGCACTCCATGTCTCTCGCACTGAACTCATTTAATTGCTTAAAAAAGGTGGATTATATATATATTTACACCACCAGCTGAAATGGCACTAAAGCGCAAGAACAATGTCTGTGAGCATAAATTATCTGTCAGTTGCAGTAGGTCGATCTGTGCATGGATTCAGTATTGTGTAAATGCAGGAGCACAGAGATCCCAGACCGCTCAGTGGAAGATGCACCAAGTGGTAAAGAGAAGAAAGTCTTTGACTCTGAAAACCCTTCAGCGATGTCACAGTAACAAAAGCAGTTACTAATGGGTCAAACACAACTGGCTGGTGTGGTTGTTGCACTCGTTCTGTGGAAGCCCTGCACTGAAACATGTCAAACACAGACGCTCGCCCCACTGTTCTTGCTCTCTTTTCATAAAATGTGTTGACTCTTTGTGGCTCAGCCTCACAGATTAATATACGTGGAGGTTGCAGCCTCCCACCATGTCTTCACCAACGTGAACACGCACAAGGCTTGCCAGACACACCTGTGTGTGTGTGTGTGTGTGTGTGTGTGTGTGTGTGTGTGTGTGTGTGTGTGTGTGTGTGTGTGTGTGTGTAAGCATGCCTCCATTTGGGTCACTGAGGTTTGAACCAGAGGTGTGTTTGTCATTCATCACACAAACCAGCTCTCCAATACTCTCTGAAGGATTCCTTCTGTCACCATATTCCACAGTCCTTTAAAATTCAGCAGCATAAAACAGCATATTGGAAACATGCTAGCTGTACAGCTGTAGGTGCCAGGAAGAGCACTGTCACATTTCAAAATGACACGATCTCAGAGCAACCTTGTTCCTTCCCACTGTCGCCAAAGTGCTTGCTCGTAGGCGAGGGTTTTTCTCTGTATGTATTATTCTACCTTACAATCTAAAGCTTGCCACGACCGGTTTGGTCGTGGGTCAGTGATGGTCTGGGGGGTCATATCCATGGAGGGACACCCCACAGGGCTGGGGGGACTCCAGGCCTCGAGGGCCGGTGTCCTGCAGGTTTTAGATGTGTCCTTGATCCAACACAGCTGGTTTAAGAGAGTTCTCCTGAGGCCTGGTAACGAACTCATCATGTGATTCAGGTGTGTAGACCCAGGGTGAGATCTAAAACCTGCAGGACACCGGCCCTCGAGGCCTGGAGTCCCCCCCGCGCTCTACAGGATGGGAAACAACAACACCCTGGCTGCCATTAGGTGGTGCAGTGTGTTCCTCCTGCTGAGCAACAATGTCTGACCTCATGCGGTGAGAGCATGCAGGCAGTACCTGGAGGATGAAGGGACTGATGCTGTTGACTGACCCCCACGCTCACTTACCTCACTCCAATAGAACACCACGGGGACGTTATATTTCGGTACATCTGACACCCCCGTGTGGGCCAAACATACTACTGAGGAATATTTGGATTTGTTGCAATTTCTGCAAAATGGACGAGTCGGCTGCATAATTTTGTCTATTTACTTCCCGGGTCTTTAATTCCAGTCGTCTGCAGGTTGATCATTTCATTTCCATCAAAGGATGGCTCACTCCTGACACATTACTCGACATCAGTACTGACAGCATGATTTCATAATGTTTTTCACCCCATTTACATCTGATGTGTTTTCAAAGTGCCCTCCAGTGCAGCTGTTGATCGTTTCATTAATACCAAAGCAGCTGAAACTGATTAACAACCCTGCTAATGACTGCTGAGAGGTCAGTATCCCAGAGGCACGACTGACTTAATGTTATACTCTGATTATAAATTTCACACACAGATGTCTGAGAGATGGTTTTACTTTCAGATTTCGGCTGCCTCGTGCATGTCAGATGAACTCTAAAGCTTCTATTGCCATCTTTTTGTTTCAGACCATGTGACCATTTAAATACAGTACAGAGGTTCGTGACAGGAGTCATCAAATACACAATATTTCATTGCAGGCATTAACAACAAGGTACTGGTTCCTGTCATTTCTTAGCCATGTTAAGGCCAATGTCTTTGTTTTCTTCTGGGAAAGGGTGTGTGTGTGTGTGTGTGTGTGTGTGTGTGTGTGTGTGTGTGTGTGTGTGTGTGTGTGTGTGTGTGTGTGTGTGGGCAGGAGAAGCGGCAGAGGGAAAAGGCAGTGGGCGTTGGATGCTGGGTGGGGGTTAAGGTTGCGTGGAGAGGGTTGAGGTAAGATTGGGGTGAGGGTTTAAGTTGAGGGCAGAGGGGAAAGAGAGGAGAGGAGGCGTGTGCTGTAAGGGTTTAATTGGAGGGCAGACGGGAGACTGCCTGCGTGTTTCTGTCCTCTGAACGACCCCCTCGACTTCTTCACGTGAACCACGGGGGCCCGTCCCACCATGTGGAAGTATGGGTGTGTGCCCGAAAGCAGTACAGGTGTCATCATCTCATATGTGTGAATAAAAAACAGATGAAGCTGTGACAGGGTAGATATATTGTTACTGTACCCAATGTAAATGCATGTCCCAGTAATTACAGTATATTCATTTGTCCCTTGATTAAAAACATGAAAGCAGACGTTTCGTTATTTGAGTATGTCCAAGCTGGTAACTGCACCGCCTCTGTTAGGGTGTGTTAGGGTTAAGTAAGCAGAAAGTCTGAAAACCAAGTTATTGTAGGAATCATTATTATTCTGCTGAATCATTTGACATGTTTCTACCTTAATAAAAACAGGTAGGACGTTTCAAAACAAGCCACTGTTACAGGCGATAGATCCCACAGCCCACCAGCAGCGGTGTAAAGCTTTAATGCTACCATAGACAACAATAAACATGACTCATTACACCGTCTGTAATATGAAATGTATTATTGTCATGCTTGCAGTGTCATCAGTCCTAAACAATAACAAACCACAGATGCAGCACGAGTGTGAATGAGGTCAGGAGCTCATCTCTGTGATCGAGCTTTGAATAAAGCCAGTTTGTCCCCTGGAAGCCCTGCACACACACACACACACACACACACGCACGCACGCACGCACGCACGCACGCACGCACACGCACACGCCACACACACGCACGCACGCACGCACGCACACGCCGCACGCACGCACGCACGCGTAATCACTCAGAGTCACCTCAGCGCCTGCTGGGCTGGCAGCCATGGAGCAGGCTGTCAGTTTCATGCTCCACAATGTTTTACTGGGACTTCCTGCAGAAATGTGACTCCTGCTGGCACTGAGGCCACGAAGCACTGCAATGGCAGTGTGTGTGTGTGTGTGTCTTTATTTTCATTTTTATGTTTTTAGTTTTCTTCTGCTGAGTTTATAAGTTTGCTCACTTACAAAGAAATGAAGAGTCTCTACTTTTTAAGTCAGTTTCATTTAAATGGACGGAGACAGAAAATCAACCAAAAATCCAAAAAACCATTAAAGTTATAACCAGATTTTCACGTCACTGAGTGAAATTAGTGTTTGATCCCCAAACAAAACAGGACTCAGCACTTGGTGCAGAAACCCTTGTTGGCAGCACAGCACTTGTTTCTTGGTCATCAGCTTTGCTCACACATCACGATTCTGGCCACTCGTCTTTACACAAACTCTCTTAATCCTTCAGGTTTCTTATCTCGGCAACTCAAAGCTTCGGCTCCGTCCACGGGTTTCCAGGACTGAGGAATGAAGAATGGCTGGATCACTCTATGACCCAGCGTCAGAGTTCATAGCCCGTCCTGTAGTCGTCCTGTGTTTCCATCTCTGTGCCTCAGTACTGGGATGGTGGGTTTTTGAGTCTTACTCAGCATTTCTGTTTCTCCAGGCGCAGCGTGTTGTGTTGATACACAAGAGCTTGATTTTGGTTTCATCTGAGCAAAGCGCTTTCCCTCAAGCCTTCTCCTTTGATAGAAAAAGAACACAGCCTTCATATTTACACAGTAAGAGTACATTCATTAACACACTGACCGCAAAGTTCTGTTTCTTCAGCCGTTACACAGATTTCAGATTTACACAGTGAGATAGTTTGTAATAACGCAGCTCCTCTCTGGATAAATGCTGCACGCTGAGCCTCAGTGCTCATTTCTACCAGAGGTTCTCCTTTCACATGTCCTTCATCCTCCTCTCACTGTTTTCATAGAGAAGCACACGAGTAAAACCAGAGCTCGCATTGATATTATTTTGTTATTAGGCCTGCATCCCTCTCTCCATCACACTGTCTCACTTGGTCTGCTGATTTTTGAATTTGCTGCTTTTCATAGAATGCTAGTTAATTAATTAATTGGCTGGGATATGAATATATTTACATATATTATAATGTTAATAAATCACATACTTTGTAAAATACTGTCACTTTCTTTCTTTACATACATACACGGCTTTTAGAAAAGCCGTGTATGTATGTAAAGGCTGCTCCCGTCTGTCAGTGGGAAGCAGTTTTACGCTGGCTGCACTTCCTGACACAACTGCAAAAGGAAAGAAAATGTCAGCTATCACCAGGGTCTCACACCCTGTCTGTGTGTTATCATGCAATGCAGAGAGTTTCAGTTTTCACTGAGGTACAGTATTAAAGCTTAGAACTTTTATATGCCAGTACCTCGTTGAACAAAGAGCTGATATTGCTGTGATTATGCACAAGAACATATTGTCAATATTTGTGGGGACAGTGCAGTCCTGTTGCACACTGAACCATCAGCTATTATTCTGACCACCTGTGGCAGCAGAACAGTAAAAATACATGTTGATTTTTAGACACAACTCTGTTCCTTTCACTTTGCCTGCTGCAAACAGCTCTATACGCATCAATGTCCATTCATTTTCTTTCACTTATCCGATTCAGGGCTGGAGTTTATTCAAGCTTTTATGGTACAATGTGGACAGATCGCAGATCTATTGCAAAAAGATGTGGAAGTGAAAACTTTCTGTGACAAACCCTGTTAGAGGAGATGCCAGCCCACTTCAACAGTCTTATATGCCTCACTGTAACCTCCCTGCTGCTGCCATCCACCCAAAAATCAGTCTGACTATTGAATTGTTTTTGCATATAAATTTACTGTGAAGCAGGCTGACACTGAACTACACAGTTTTCTCTTATTGTCTTTCACCAAGTTTCAGCAAATGGAGGCTAAATACACAGATTTTTAGACAGATTATAGTCATAGGAGAAAACAGGTAATATGGACGAAACCACTAACAAACGCTACAGAAAGCACCCAATTGACCTGCGAGAAGATCAGCAACACAATATGATACAGAGAGAAGCTGAACAACGAGGCAAAAGAGTGTTACTAGGAGGGACTGATCCATGTGATTCTTCAGTTTAGACTGAATTTAGGAGCCGCTGATGCTCAACTTCTCAAAAACCATTCGGGTCAGGCCAGGCTCACATTCATGCGCGTGGCACTGAGCCATGGCATCTCTTGCCCTGCAAACACACTTTGCATATACTTTATTTTACTTATATTGAATACTATTATACTATATTTAATTATCCTCTAATATTTTTTGTCTTTTTCAATTTTGTATTTCACTTTATATTTTTTCATCTCACAGCACTGCACACAAATGTATAAAGCAAAACTTTGTTACCTGGTCTTTAATGTCGTAATGTAATGGTATATTTAAATATACTGTCCTTTTATTATCATCATCGGCTAATAACGTCTCTGGTTGGGCCTCAGAGGGATCATTTCCTGTGGCAGAATCACATCGCCTGCAAAACGCCAGCGTTTCTCATCAAAGGCCAGCTTAGATGAGAAGCACTGGTGTGGTACCTGTTATCACCAACTGGAAGTTTACGTTTTGTTGAGACAGCTAGCACAAAGAAAGCCTGGCTGGGATGACCATGGTTCATATTATAACCCCAGGAAAGAACAGAAAGACGGGAAACAGGTAGCGAAAAATAACAAACTTAAAGCAGGAAGTGAAGTGCAAATCAAAAATATAGAACTGGAACCTGCTGGAACAGTAAATCAACTAAGCTGATGGTTAAAGCTCCATAAAACTAAACGAATGAAATAATAAATGGACAAAAACATGGAAAAAAACTTTAAACACTAGAAAAATAAGATAATACTAACACTTTAATGAG